>NW_023494805.1:35387835-35638836 GCF_904425465.1 Colossoma macropomum
GAACGCGTCTGTGTTGACCAGCGCTGGAGAGCGAAGGCAACAAACTGTTTTTAATCACTGTATCACAGTTTCATTATCATTCAGATTAAGTGTTTTGCTTTTTTGGCCAACAAACAAAAGGGATGTAATTTTGCATCAAGTAATATTTATATTGTCGCTGTCCAAAGAAAAACAAAATAGTAACTTTCACACATAAGTCAGTGTGAAGATGTTTAAACTGGCTGTTTAAAAGCACCACGGAGGACCTTGGAAGCGTAACATGGCTTTGCATTTGTGTTTTGAAGCATTGGTATCTCTACCCTTGGGCACTGTTTGTCTGCTTTTGCTCAGATTTGTCTCAGTATCATTAGTTTTATTCGACTAAATGTCTGACATTTGGCAGGGAATGTTCTGTTTAACGACTTCTCTGTCTGTCTCTAGTGAAAGCTTTTTAATTATCACTTCACATTGCTGCTGTTTTATGGCCTTATAAAATCTTTTGGTTTGAGCTGCTTGGTCCGGTCACCTTCTGCTGGTTCAAAATCCAAATTATAGACTTTTAAAGTTTATAGTTTAGGGGAAAATCAAATTGCCCTAAATGTAGTTGATCAGCCAAGACATGTTTGGTGCCTGAAGTTTGCCTCTTTAGTTTTGTAGCGGAGCTACGAGGCTAATGTAGCTAACAAGCAATGGGAGCTTATAGCCACCAATTAGTATGGTGCAAACCCCTTTTCCTAAATAATGACCTGCTGGCCTCAAGCCACATTTAGTTGTTAAGTCATCTCATATATTTGCCTAGTTGGTTTCTAACACTGTATGACATGCTGTTATCTATACAATGGACAAATTGTGGACACAATTCAGGCCTCAAGAAGGCCACTAGTGCAGTTTTTAGCTATATGACATACTTTAGTCCATTTTCATATTTCTGTGAATAACAGTAAGGGGAGGGGTTGTGTACATTAGATTTTTTTGATTAAGTATGTCTTTAAAAAAACATTTGTGTTGTAAATGCATGATATACTATAACGTCTGTCTATATCTGCACTGCAGAATGACCATTGTTGGTCCCACCTATGATGAAGGTCCCCCTTCCTTTGACCTGCAGAAAAAGCACAATGCGTGATAATGCACCAGTGTGTGTGGCTACACTGCGTATTACTGCAGTGGAATATGCTTTTCACAGGAAAAAAAAAACAATGCTAGAGGGCTGAGCTCTCGCATAAATGTTCTTTTTTGCCCTCTGCAGGAGAGATAGAGAACTGCAGCTGAACAGCTCTCCACCCCCTCCCCCCCCCAGTCAATGAGACTCGCATTTGGTGGGGGGAGAGGAGACAGAGGGGAACCAGCAGGGGGTACTCAGACAGACGGTTCTTTTCGTCTCTCAAACAGAGATTTTCCTCCCCTTAGTAGTAAGCTGGTCCCCCACATGGATGGTGCATAAGAGGAAAACGGCTGTTACAGTTCGGGACTAGTAGGATATGTAAGATTATTGGATTTGTACAAGACAAGGCTATTCTAATCATTTGATGGTTCTATTAGATAAGACAGTGTTCAGACATGAACATGAAGACCTTTATCAGTCATCTTTGGAACATAGATCAGTATCATACACAATGTGTATGTAACATATACTGAGATTACAGTGTAATTATGTATATCAGTTCAAGATATGTGAAATGCATCTCATAAAGGCAGAAATGCTTGATTATCAAGCAGTAATGTACAGCACAGAAGCACAATGCAATATGACTAGATCAAAGCATGCATTATGTGCCAGAGCAGCAGATTATAAATTCATATCTGTTGTAAGATCCATTCTTTGTCAACAGGGGGCACTGTTGAGTCAAACTAGAGCTTTCTAGAGCTCAGTCTCAATTCCCCTTTCCAGTCAGAACAGCTGTGAGCAAGGCTCAGTTTGAGGGATATGCAAGGGGGACCACCCATTCCTCACCCTTTCCATCCCCTTTTGATAAACATTATGTAATATAACCTAAGTCTATTGTACATCTTTTAATGCCATCTGTATTTGTGATTTGTTGGTCATATTTGTGACCTCCAGCCCTACCCAACTGTTTGAACCCACGCTTTTACATTCTGACTACTGGCTGTTATCTAGCCAATGACGCTTTACCTGTGATAGAAATGTCAGTTGAAGGTACAGTTAAAGGAGAGAACTGAGCATCCTTCTTCGAGCATTTATGTAAAATTGAAGGAGATGTTAGGGAGAGCTGGGTAAAAGCTGAGTTAAAACAGTGACAGTACAATACTGGATCTTTTTTCTTTTTTAACCTATTAAATGGCCAGGGCCCACCAGTGGGCCCAAAGTTTTATTACAACCTTCTATAACCTAAGCATAGCTCAGCTAGTTAACATTGAAGTCCCTGTAGTTACAGAGTAATAAGCCTTAGTATATAATAAGTCTGGGATTTTATTGACTGATCTATCGATCGATTGATTGGTTGGTTGGTTGATCAGTGATTAAACTCTGCAAACTGCCAAATAAATTTTTTCTTCTTAAGAATCCAAGGCATCTGTTTTTGGAGGTTCTTCAGAAATTAATTCAGAATGAGTTGCACCGTCTAACAGTTCCCTGTATAACAGTTAGACTGCATTTGGTGGGAAGTTTTTCACAAATTCGGTTCATTCAGGAGAAGAACACAAATAATTGACCTAAGAGATCTGTGTGGGAATCTGTGGAAAAATTCTGTTTCATTTACTTTGGATGTTGAGATGTCTCCAGCTGGTCTTATCTTGTTTAAAAAAGGCACAGTCATTTAAGTTAGTGCTGTGAATCATTGCTTTAGATGGCGAGGCATCATTATTAAGTGTACGATTAGGCCTGAGAATTATAAATAAAGTAATGCTGTGAAGGCAGTTGTAATGTAATTGGTCAGACATGTTCCTTGGTTGGTTAAGTGTCTGCATGAACACTCCTTAACAGCACAACAAATGTGGTTGGTAGTTATTGTTGTAGGTGAAAAGTACAGAATACATAAGTGAGTAAAATGGTCATAGTACATGGTCATATGTATGCCTGAAAGATCGGTTGTTTTTATACAGAAATTTTCAAGAGCTGCATTTTTAATTCTGCGCCATATTGTCAACCGTTTTGTCTTTGTCAGTTTTTTAAGTGAGGACATTTAAGAACTCTGAGCTTGTCAGCTGCCTGTAGATGCAGTTTAGGAGCAACTAAACACCCATGTGCTGTGTTCATGACAACATAACCACAACTAACTGTCAGTCTGGCATTCTTCATTCAGAATTCAAGCCTCAAACCAGAAAAAAGTGGTTATGCTGGTCTTCCTGGCAATTTGTAGAAGAGAATGGTCAGAAAAAACACAATGAGATATTTTCCCCAATTCGTTCAGTTAGTCTCTCTGGGGCAAGTCTCGTCAAAGTAAGATGCTAAAGGGCTGGAAATCAGAGACTGTGCCAGCAGCCAATTAGCATTTAGCATTTAGAAACATTGTCATTCGAACAGCCTTATGAATAATTCAGCATCTCCCTGTGAAGGTATGGGGATGAAATAAGGCTGTGAAGTGGCGTCACACTCCAGCTAATGACTCACTGTGCTATGGAAATGTGGTGGCAGTTGATCTGGACTGGCTGTTTTTTCAGTTTCCATACTTCAGTGCTTAGAGTGCACTTGACTGACTATTAGTCAGCGGGACAAAGAGCACTCAGAGTATGCAAGTACAGAAGTGGATGAACGGCCTTTGTCTATTTTACCTGATGCAAGCTTTTGCCACCGTGCTGTTAAGTAGTAGCTGTTGCACCAGCCGTATACATGAACCCACTGCAACCTCAGGTCACCCACCACTCTCCAAAAGTCTCACCTATAGTTCTCAACACTAAAGCAATACAACATGAAATAAAACGACAGTTTTTGGTTAATGCTTGTACAGCACTGCTTGAATCATTTTTCATTTTATACAGTAAAGAAGCCGAAGCTCCATCTGTCTGAGGTGGTATTTTGTTAAAATCAAAAGCATATTTTATATTGAGTGTGAAAGCAGGTAGTTCTCAGTAGGCCAGTAGCCTGTATGTTGTGGACTGGCCTAATTAATTAAAGCTGCAGTAAATGGACATTTCTGTTCAAACCCACTGAAATATTAAAGCAGACTTCCATGCATAATCCATAATTTAATACATGACTCTTTACCTCAGAGGTAATTCAGCAATGCTGAGAGGACCAGCGAAGCAGTAATATGCAACTTCAAAGCAAAATGTTAAAAAAATGAATGTATGTATGTATTCTGTCTTTAGGCTTCAGTTTATATATATATGTGTGTATATATTATATCAGTATAACATCACAACCTTATCTTTTATTGTTGACATGTTTGCTTCTTTATTTTTGCACATGTACACTCATCAACATGGGCAAGATTATGAAGATTTTTCTAAATTAAAATAAGACAAAAACGTGTCAATGGCTATAAACAATAGCATCTGAAAATGCCCATAGCCACAGTGAGAGTATTAATTAACAAGATTAAAACAACCAGAGCTGTAGCAAACCTGTGGACGCAAGTGTAAAAATTCCTCCAAGGATCACGAATCGAGATTTGCAGAAGGTGGTAGCATTTTGTGCTCACCAGTTCTCCAAAACTACAATCAGACATCACTTTCATGCCAACAATCTTTTTGTAAGGTGTGTCAGAAGAAGGGCTTGACCACAAATGGACAGAGTTTGTTAGATGCTCTTGGAACTTTCACTGGAATGTAAAAATTGGCAAGAGAAAAAAAAAAGTACAGACGAAATTCCTACTACTGCTTCTTTTTTCTGCTATATGATGTGTTTTTGTTGATTTTAATAGATAACAAAAATGCGGTACAGTGTCTAAACCCACATAAGCAAGTCTTTTTGACATTACTTAATCATTCTACGTGGTTTATTTAAGGCAAGCATATGAATATTTCCACCTGCAGTTTACATAATGGTAATTGGTGTACATCACTTGTTAGCCAACCAAACATGTTTTGGGGTAAGGAGGGGAGGAAATTGTGTAAATTTGATGTTTTGCCAAACTTTGTCTTAGAGATGGACAATATAATCAAAGTCGTATCAGTATCGGCAGTTTGTTTAAACAATATTGGCATCAGACAGATATTTAGATTTGACCGATATTTCAAAGAAATATTTTTTGTACTCTGGAAGATCACCGTAAAACTAATCCATGTAGATCTTTTCTACAATTTATAAAAGTTTTTGTATCAGAATCGGCCTGTAATTCCTATAACAGTGCATCCCTGCTTTCCCTTTAATCTTAAGTTTCCTTTAAAGGGGAATTCCACAGATTTTTCCAAATTTCTGTATTATTAAATTTTTGAGACTAAAGTCATTGAGAGTATTTTGATGTGAAATGGACCATTCCAGAGAAACATAACGACTCTGATTTCTTTACAGTGATGAAGAACCATTGAATCTACATGTTTCTTTTAAATTTAAATTTCAATAAAATTGAAATAAAATAAAATAAATTGAAATAAAATAAAAATATTTTTTTAAAGTTATTTTTAAAATTTTACATTTTGGGCCACAATCTTTTCTCAGAGGTTTTGATGTATGTATGAGGCACATGCAATTGTATTAATTACTATTTCATACAATAGCTTTCTGTGAGACATTAAACTCTTCAGACGTCTGGTTCCTATCAACTCTCCCATTTTTCAAGAACGTAGCATGTCACATTACTCTGAATGTTAACATAATTAATTTTGCAGAAATTTTTCAAATTTGGTGGAAGTCCCCTTTAAGTCTTTAATATACAAGGTTGTAAGTCGATAACGTTTAGCCTTATTATTATATTATATTGAACTAACACTGCTTCAGATCCGGGCTTTCAAATGACTGACATGTCAGTTTTGCTGGCTGTGACTGCAGTGAAGGAGAGAGAGAGAGAGAGAGAGAGAGAGAGAGAGAGAGAGAGAGAGAGAGAGGGTAAGTGGCTTCACAGCAGTAACCAGTCAGGGAGCATTCCCTTATCTACTGATGGAATGCAACAGCTGCTGGAGCCTATGGGAGTGTGTGTGTGAGCACGTGAGAGAGAGCGCGAGAGAGCGTGTGTGTGGGCCGGCAGGAACCCCCCTGAAAGCCCCCCAACTCTCAACCCCCCACATTCCCTCTCAGCCGGGAAGACGGCTCAACCAAACGTGAGCGAGAGAGAGAGAAAGAGAGAGAGAGAAACCAGAGCAGCGCGTTCCAAGTGGAGCGAAACAGAGAGGGAGAGAGAGGGGGAGAGGAGGAGAGGAGGAGAAGAAGGAGAGAGTTAGAGGTGGAGGAGGGCAGAAAGCGAGGAAGTGGAGTGAGTGAGTAAGAGAGGGAGCAGGAGGAGGAGGGGAGGTGGGGGGGGTTGAGGAGAAGGAGGAGGAGGAGGTGAACGGAGGGTGAAGAGGAAGAGAGGAGAAGGGAAGGAGAGAGGGAAAGACAAAAGAAAGAGGAGAGGAGAGTGGAAGTAAAGGGGGAAATGGCTTCGGAGGACACAGCCGGAGGGGCGCGGAAAGCCACCAAGAGCAAACTGTTCGAGTTTCTCGTCCATGGAGTGGTGAGTACCCTCCATGTGTGTGTGTGTGTGTGTAAATGCAGTCTGTGTGTGTGCGCGTGTGTGTGTGTGTGATCGCTGGGAAAGCCGTCCATGTGAAGGTTATTTCCAGTCCTAGCATGCTGCTCTTTCTTTTTAAAGCAGAGAGAGGGAGGGAGGGAGGGAAGTAAGTCGAGGGAAACGAGGCATGCGTTTGTGTACAGAAAATGAGAGAAAGATCAAAAGGGGGAAAAAAGCAAAGAAAGGCTGAGGCTAGCCGTCCAGTCATTGGAGGACGGATGCCATGGACAGCGTGCTCCAGAACGGCGAGTGTTTTCATTCAGAACAATGCGCTCCTTCAGCCCAAACACAGCACACTGACATTATTCTAACTCTTCTGACCACATGAACGGCTGCTCCAATAACATTCGAGCATGCAGCATATTGAATGGTAGGTTCTCTGTCAAGGGCTGGCTCAATGAACTACACCCAAAAAAGGGATCTAAGGAGAACTACTTCTGGTTCCCGAAAGAGCCTTTGAGTGGGTTTAAAGAACCATTTTTGTAAATGAGGTGTGTAGACGTAAAGAACCTTTTTGAAGTTTAAAGGATCACAATGTAAAGCTTCTATTCCAAGTAAAGGTTTTGTCAGAAACTGTTCATGAGTGTATTTTAACACATAGATTTCATAGAATAAAGTTAATAGTAAATAAGCTTTATATTCAGATATTGCCAAAATTCTGCTTAGAAAAAAAGGTTAGGTCAGAAAGGTTGAAGTCTTTCAGAGTGGTTTGATGTGAAGTGCACCCCTGTAGAGAAGCTTGACGAGTCAGAGTTTTTCAGTGGTGGTGATAGTAACCAGACGTCCAAAACATTAAATACCTCATAGAAAGCTACCTCACATACAAATATGTTACCTGATAATAGAGACACTGTTTAAAATAGCTTTGAAATAAACTGATCTATAAAAACTTTTTAAACATGATTTTTTTTTACATTCATAGTGGAAAGGTACGTGGAAGGTGTTGTGAGGCAAAATAATAAATAATAAAAAATAATAAGTACATTTTTTTTTCTAATTTACCATTATTTTGCCATCAGTATTACATACAAAAACTCAGAAGACACTTGCATGTTCACTGTCAGAGGGGTGTGGAAAGCCACCGAGAGCAAACTGTTTGAGCTGAGTGGCTTGATGTGAAGTGCACCATTGTAGAGAAGCTTAATGAATCAGATTTTTTCACCAAAGCAGACCTTTTGAATAGTTAGTAAAATGCCTATATTTGCATTGCAGACATTGAAACCCCTAGTTCCAGTCACCACCACTGTAAAGAAGTCTGAGTCTGTAATTTTCTCTACAATGAACTATTTCACATCAAACCACTCTGAATGACTTTGTTTACATCACAGCGATTATGTTGAACTTTTGAAACACGGGTGGAATTCCCTTTCAACTCCACACTTGCCGTCTGAACCTTTTGTTCATATACAGCGCAAGTGTAATCTTTTATTTATGATAGCTAATGCTTCGTCTAGACAGGACCTTAGACAGTATCAGTGTGTTGTCAAAGCAGATTTGGAGAGAAGCAGACACACTTAACATACGTGACATATGAGGCTGAACTTTACATTTGCGACCATAAAACATTTGATGAGTTTTGAATTTGTAGTATCAATGGAAACTGAAATCCATGGACATTTTCAAGCTACTGCTTTACTTTGCCTTAGCAGCAGATGATTTCAATGTCGTGAAACTCAATCAACAAAGCAGCTCAGCTTTGGACCACATCAGCCTTTTCTTCTTTACAAGAAAGATCTAGGCTGCAGTACAGTCTGATTTGTCCTTTTTTGGTTGGATCTGAGATTCTGGCGTACGCTTTTAGTGATTACTTTTAGGAGAGTGAGCCCTGCTTGTTATGTACTGCCAGCAGCAGTATTGTAAATTCACTGTAGAAAGGTCTTTAACTTGCTAAATTGCTCTAGAATGTCCCAGTGATATTTAACAGTTACAGTAATCAGCCCTGACCTACTGCACGCTAATATACTAATGTATGCGTGTTCGAGAATACAGAATGAAGCCGCAGACTGAGTGGGCAGCAGGCAGTGAGCAGAAAGGCAAACTAAAACTGAGTTGACGAATGAATGAAGCAATCACGTCTCTACAGACTAATTAACCTTGACGAGTCTTTTCTTCCTGGCCGAATGTTTCCAGCTCCTTATTTTCGCTTCCTCTTGCCTCTTCACCTCTCCATCTTTCCATCTTCGGTGTTCATTACCTTTATCTCAGCTCTCTACTTGTCATCTTCCCTATATGTTGTACCTCACCAGCTCTTTCTCTCTCTGCTGCTGCTTTAGTCTCTTTTTAAGCAGTACAGGGGCATGGCAGTGTTCAAAAAGTAATCCACCATACTCAAACAGGAGGCTCTTACTGTTGCTATCTCGACTTTGGGTGAAAATGTTTGGCTCTGGAGGAAGAATGTGGAGGTTCGGCCTTGTTTCCAAGGCAAGGAACAGTGTGTGCATATCAAGGTTTGCAGTGAAGAGGTGATTTGAACAGAATCCAGCATGAGTCCTCAGCTTAGCTGCCTGTTATATACCAGTGGAAGGAAGTCTGTTGCCTACAAATTATTTGATTTTTACAGAAATGCTGATAATCTTAAGTGTTCCTTTGCAGACTTCAAAGATAAGGTCAATGAATACAGGTTTTGGTTTAGAAAAACTAGCTGATGACAGTCTAGTAGGAACTAGTAGATGATCAGCCCTTTCAGGCTTATGTGTGCATTCTTTGCATATCCTTTGCATTTATATTCTTTCTTTTTTATATAGTAAAAGTGTTCCTCCAGTCACTGCTGAATTGTTTTGGTTGTAGTTGCTTGTGTAGGTGGAAAACACAGTGCATTGGTTAATGACAGACTGGCCTTTACTGTGTAACTGTGTAGATAAATAAAGATGGCCTAAGGGTCACTCAGGGGGTGGAGTTAGTTGGACCATGCTTTCCCATTCATTTAGATCTGAAGCCCTACACTACTGAATAGGCATATAGGCCAGTGGATTAGAATTGGCCATATGGTAGTATAGTAGCCATGCAGTGGTCATATAGTGGTCATGTAGTAGTTGGCTGTATTGTGGCCATTTTGTTGCCAAATAGTTGGCCATATATATCATGGTAAAGTGGCCATGTAGTAGCCATTTAGTGTGTATATAATTGGCCATATAGTGGCTGTATGGCAGCCATATAATTGACCATGTAGTGATCTTAATTGGCCATATAATGGCTGTATAGTAGCGATATAATTGGCCATATATAGTGTCCATACGTGGCACCATGGCACATAAAGTGGAGGGAAAATAACATGTCATTTTAGTCAGACTGTTTTGTAAAATTAGGGGTAATTTGTAGTTAATTTGAGCTCTAGGGTACAGTTTAACTGGTTCTTGTGGAATTCCTTAAATGACCATTTCATTCACTCTTTCATTTAGGGTAATGTAGAATCCTTTCAGCTGAATAACTTTGGAAAAACTGACTTGAGAATGCATGAGTAAACCAGCAGGCTACTAAAGATATCTTTTTCTTTTCATTTCAAAATGTGACATTGCAACATGCTCTCAGAACAAGCCAACTTTGACCCAATTGAAATTCATGCTTGACTTTTGTTCAGCTTGTGTCGTTTGTGCAGGAAAAAAAAAACCTGTAACTCAACATGAGTGAATGACATTTTTCCCTTCAGTGGTAATCAAGGTACATCTAAGGAGCTGTCAAATCAGCTGTCAGTGTAATTACAAAGACAGGAGCTTCAGCAGGAGACGCGAGCGTGCCGGCGGGAGAACGCTGTTTATCGACAGGGTTCAGCTACAAAAGCCTGTCAGTCAGGGTTGATTGGCAGCTCAGATACTGTCCCAGTCTTTCTCCAGTGCAAAAACATGCTGTGGCTCAACCTGACAAATTAGAGAGAAAATATGTGGAATGAACCATTTTCCGTTTTGCCTTCTTGCTCAACTCCTCCTCAAATGATCTTTAAACATAGAGGTCACAGTGAGAGGAAACCTGCATTTGTTTGTCATTATTTCAAAGTTTGGATTCCAGGGTTAACTAGGATAAATATTCATTTCTAAAGGCAAGTGTAGGCTACATTTAAAGCTAAACTCTTAGTACCAAAAAAGGCTCACTAACAATAGCGGAACCCTATTTGGTGCTATATAGAACAATAGGTTCATGAACCATTCAACCAGTTAAATAACCATTTATGCATTCAGATAGTTCTTTGATTTCTCATTGTTCTATATATAACTGTTGCCTTTACTGATGCCTTGAAGAATCACTTTTTAAAGGGTGTACTTGCAGATAAGAGGAGTTCTGTCCAGTTTTCGATTGGAACAGCCTCATTTTCATTATGGGTTAAAATATAGCCCCCCTACTCTTTTAGGTCCACTTGCCTAAAAGCAAGTTTTACAAAGAATAACGATAAAAATTGATACACGCTCCATATACCCATACACACACGCGCACAGTGGAGTGCTGAAGGTCATGGTGTTCTTACCCACCGCAGCGCTGTGTGTGTCTGTTCATTCAGTGACACACTCTCCATGGGCGGGCCTGAGGGCTGAGAAACGCTTTGGTGCGTGGAAGTTGACGGAGACAGAGGGTCAGAGAGAAATAGAGTGTGTGTGTGTGAAACTTTGGAACAGGGATCAGTGTCTTTTTGCAGAAATCATAATGTAATTATGCAGAAATGCTCTTTTGGGCACTTAATACACATATGCAATATACATGTTTGTCCTGTAAATAACTGTCCACTAAATGGCCAGTGGATTTTGCCAGTCTTCTCCTTTTTCGATGTAAACTCGGCAGTCCTAATGCTAATCACACAAATAGTATCCCCACCCATCAGGCTGTGGCTCCTCCCGCCCTCATATCTTTAACAAAACTGTGTTCCCCAGTGGTGTCTCTGTGTTCATGCTGGAGAAATTTACAGAGCAAAAGCTAACAAGCAAGCGAAAGTTAACCTAACAAGCATTGCTATCAAGCTAGCTCTGTCTGCCTGTTGTCTGTCCATCCATTTGTTCTACCGGGCCCACCAGCTTTTCCTGGATGCACATGCAGCAGTAAAGTGAATAAGAACGTTACCTTTTTTAAGATGTCAGCATATAAAAGCTTGTTTTTAGTGAGTTATACAGAGCAGGGATAGTCTACACCATCACCTGCTTATGAAAAGCCTTTCACTCATTTCTCCCTCCTTTCAGGCAGTTGTGCTTAATTCTGCTTCAGTGATGTAGCAGGCTGGGAGCAGTGAACTGAAAGATGTCAATCATGGCACACTCATCAGAATATTAGGACCACACTCACACATTTCTCAGATAGCTCTGATAAGTGATTTTTAAGCCAAGTTTATTACACGTTTATCTTTTCTTTCATTTAAACTTTCCTGGATGTTTAATACAGCATTCAAATTTGCACTGTAAAAAATGGCTCATCAGTTGAACCTAAACTAGCTAACTAGTTTTATTCAACCTAAATAAATACTTTGAATGAACGATTCTTTCACTCAAAGAGTTGAATAAAACGAGTTCAGTTGCTTGTTACCACATAAAGTAATTTTTCAGGCTGAACTGATGAATCATTTTTACAGTGTAGTGTCATACAGATATTGTTTCTATTTTACACTGTATTCCCTAAGACTGTAAGCTTGATAAGTTGAAATAGATACTGTGCACTAGCAAAACAGCAGTGTGAACAATACCGTAAAAACTAGAGATGGCACGATACCACATTTCTTTTTCTGGTACTGATATTAAAACCTTCAGTATCAGCCAACATCGGTACCCATTAAAACTACCTAGCTTTAAAATACGCTGCTTTTAATCAAAGCAGTTCATTGAAGATGGTTGTCCAAAAGTAGGATATCATGCTCAAACACTCTGCTACACCATAGGAAGAAATGCACAGCTAACATCATCAAAACAGTGGGAATCTGTGCTATTTCAGGGTAGATCTGTCACAGGATTGGATCAAATTCATTCTTTTTCTTCTCGGATATAAGATCCAAAATTTTCTGCCAGTGTTAGCCCTCATTATGCCATTACTAATAAAAAGAAAACATTGAGTTTAAAGCAGTGATTTTATGCGTTATATTCTCTTGAGCTCCTGCCATTGTACACAGTTAAAACTGCAATTTCCCAACAATACAGCGAAACCTTAGACAGCTACACCAGTCTTAGCTACACCTCTTTTTACTTAAACATACTTTCTTTTTGCCTATAATCAGCACAATTTGCTCAGAAAGTGTATTTATGGTGTAATTTATCCTGATATCGATGTCATGTCACCCCCAAATAATCTCTTCAACACGTTGTCCCATAACCCATTTGGTGGTGTGTGATGCGGCGGTGGGTGGTGGGGTTTTGTGAGCCTGTGCAGCGAGAATAAGAGACACTGAAGTTCTAATAATGAGAGAAATTTCAGAAAAGGCCACAGCGGTGGTTTGCTCTGTGTAATTAGCTATTGGATTATTCCTAGCTGCCTCGGTCCCACCATTCACAGCTTTGTGGAAAGGATAACAAAAGCAGTACAACAGCAACCGGCAGAGAGAGCAGACAGCTGTTCCAAAGCAGTGAGTGACAGCAACACCTGGCAGCTGACCAGACAGAGAACAGAGATGCTGCAAAAACAAAGGGCTACACAAAGGACAGCTACTTCAGAAATGGAGTTTCATCATCTGATGCAAACCTGAACCAACGATCACATTTACACACATGAGGGGACAGCTGTGGTGTAGTGAAAGCTGTCCTGGAGTCTTTTTCTAAGAGTTCATGAATAAGTAACCAGTCTATTAGAAGGGGGCTGTTTCAGGAGGAATGGTCAGAGCATTCTGAAGGTGACCCAAAGGTTATTAGCTTGACTCCTATATATGCGGTCTGGAAGATAAAACAGTAGTGATAATTATCTAATTTTTTTTTTTTTTAATCAGTCATGCACGATTGGGATATGTTTACCTCAGTCTAGTATTAGCATCACAGTTAGTCAACTAGGTGCCAAAATATGACTTATTCTTTAGATGGGGAGGAAGAAGTCTAGCTGTTTGCTCGTAACAGCACAACAGTCAATGTGAATCAGAATTAATAAAGTAAAATCCTTTCGTACAGTGACGTATGTTGGACTAAAAATCGAAAAAAAAAGTCCACACTATCAGGACAGTCAAGCATTTTCCCATTGATGATAGGTGGGTGTGGTGGGAGACAGAGCTGAAACATGACATAACTGGTTAATATAATTTTTCCTCACATGGTGACGTAATCAAAAATCAGAAGGTGATTTAGAAGTGGGCAAGCCTCACTAAGCTTTGGTGGAATGTCATGAGAAAAGAATTTTAAATTATATAATGAATCATGTTTAATATGACTAGATAGCTGACCATGTATAGGGTTATTTTAGTTTTCAATTTTTTATTAGTAGGGTGTTTATTTTATTTTAGTTTTAGTTTCAGTTAGTCTCAAAGGTACATTCGTAGTTTTAGGTAATTTTTGTTTTCTGAAAAGTACAATTTTTTAGTTTTTATTTTGTTTCAGTTTAAGTTTTAGTTTTTAGTATTATGATAGTGAGTGTTTGATAAGAGCAGAATAACATTAACACAACAGTAGACTGAGCTCAGCTCAGCTCCAGCTCTACTTAAAAACAGCCAAACGCTGAAGGGATCCACTTCTAAACTTTCATCCATTATAGTTTTTGTGTTTTTAAAAACTGTCATTTTTATTTCTATTACAGTTAACGGGCACATTTTTTTACTGCTGGTTTTCAATTTTGTAATAGTTTTAATTGACTATAAACACATGAGAAATTACCTAACTAGGTGAAAAGGGTGAATTTTAATTTTAGGTTGTTAAAAAAAAGGCTGTGAATTTGTTGGAAATGCCTAGGAACGAAAGGAGACAGTGGGGAAAAAATGTCCACACATCACTGTGAAATAATCAGTGGAATATCAGGTTTCTTAAATCAGACGAAAGACAGAGCAACTAGAATGATTCTTCAGAGTTAGTAATATTATTCAGACTTCAGCGTTAGTAAATGCTTATAATAATTATCGATAGTTATCAGCATGTTTTGGCAAAGATATCACATACAGTCTAAGGAATAGCTTGACTAAATATACCAATATGGCTAATAATGAGTGGTAGCTTGTAGCCAGCAATCAGCATGATGTCATTTACGTAATGCTAAGCGGTGGCTGTTTGTTTTCACAGATTGTTCGTCATAGCTTTTAGACTGAACTATATCCTTTGTTTATGTATTTATGTGTTTTGGTGTCCCCACTGGACAACATTGCACATCACTGGCTCTAATTTTGCAACCCATCTCTGCTTGATTTGCTCTTATTTCACAATAGTGTAGAGTCCAGCTTACAAGCCTGCAGGAAAACACCACCACCCCCCATGCCAAAAACACACACATACTACTGTACACACACCAAAGGCAGTCACATTCGGTTGTGATGGGGTTGGAGCGTTAGTCAGTGGTTCATCAAAGGAGCAGCTTGCGGGAAAAGTGCCACCACCGTTGCCTCTTGTCTCTGCAGTGTTTCCCCCCAGGTGCTAACCTTAGCCGTTATCACACCAAACACAGACCCCGGATCAGATCAGGAGATAACGGCCACACTCGCGCTTTCACAGCACATTCCTTTGCTCGCAGGGTTCAATGGGAACACTTCCTGCATGGCCAAAGAGGACACGT
The DNA here is from genome assembly GCF_904425465.1 of Colossoma macropomum. Classification (NCBI taxonomy): domain Eukaryota; kingdom Metazoa; phylum Chordata; class Actinopteri; order Characiformes; family Serrasalmidae; genus Colossoma; species Colossoma macropomum. Next base: position 35,403,063 of record NW_023494805.1, read on the forward strand.
CTTTCTCACATTAAGGCCACTGGGTGAAAGTAATAGTCCTTAACACCACAGCTCTGCAGCAGTGGCTGAATGACAAAAAGTTTGAGCTTGTTGGAGGAACTTTTGGAAGCGTGTTGCTCTCTACCTTTATCTAAACAGGAAACACTGTCAGTCGAAAATCTCTGATTAAAATTAAGCATGTGAGCAAAGAGGTTTTATTCAATATCACAGTATCGGACTTTATTGAAGTTTGTATTAATGAACTTAATGAGCCTATACTACCTGAAAATACTCTTAGCAAAAAGGGTGCAGTATAGTGTCAGAGGTTTTTTAGCTTGTTTTAAAAAAGTTCTTTCAAGTCAAAGAAAAGGAAAACACTGTAGGTCAATCAGTCAGAGGTCGCAGGTCGGAGATTTTTTCGGGCCACATCATTTCTCCTTACAAAAAGGAGGTTACATGCAAAGGATTTATATATATATATATATATATATATATATATATATATATATATATATATATATATGTGTGTGTAAATATCCTTTGCATGTAACCTCCGTTTTAAATGCTGCTAAAAAGAATGTCCTCCAAACCTGATATAGCTTGTTTTGATTGGTCTGTTTTATCCTGTTTCCTCTCTTAAAATAACACCAAAAGGAACCTTACACATTAATGTATATGTTAACAAGACAAAGGCCTCTATTTTTAGTAAGGAAACATATTATTTGTTTTCATTTTATGCATTTTCAACTGTTCTTTCAAAACAGTCTGTAGCACCCTGCAAACATACATTGAAGTTTATGGTGATTACATCATGGCTATCTATCAAATATAATTCTAAAAATATCACTAAAACTGAAAAGCAATATCACGATATACTAGTAGCACCACTAAGAAGATATTTCAAATACAAGCCTGTTGCGTTTGTGCAGACATTATTGAATCACCTTTTCATCAATGGACCAACGTTACAGCTGATTGTTGTCACTCCAAAATTTTTCCTGCGTGATTCAAGAAAAGCTTTGTCGGCCTACCTGATAGCTGTCTGAGTAGTTCGGTACAGCAAATACAAGTGGCCTTGGCTGTGTATTGTTAACTGAAGCACTCTTGGTTTCTTTAATGGCAGGGTTAAATCCATTGTTATTTTGTTTATTTTATGAGCAGCAACTAGCTCTCACAATACAATCAAAGAGAAGTGGACATATCTCAAAATCAGCAGCCCAGCTTAGAGGAGATTTCTGTTGTTTTATGCTAGCAAACCACATGACTGCACTACAGTGGATGAGGACTGATGCTGCAGGGAATTGTTGTCACTCCAAGCGTTTTCCAATTGTTTGTTTATGTCGTCACAGTGAAACTCATAACCAAGACTAGCTTTATCTTGACCATCACTGTATTGAACAGTTCAAGACTAAATCCTGTCAGCCGTCTTTGCCAGTCATTTTTCCCTTTACCATGAACATAGTAGATCAAAACATGTTTGGTGTCCAACGTTTGTTTATTTAGTTTTGCAGTGGAGCTACGAAGCTAATGTGGCTATAACAAGTAATGGAATCATGCTTAAATGATCCACGCTTACCTCAAACCTTACTGAGTTGTTGTGTAGTCCGGAACATAAATTAGGTGATTTAAAAAATAATGCAAAATAGTTGCCTCAAAAAATTAAGTAAAGTTACTTAATAGGTTCAAGTAAATAACTTTATATTTGAGTTATGGGTACTGTTTATTTTTCAGTGATCAACACTTGTGCAGCAAGCAAAGTTAACTAATTTTAAATCGTTTCAGCTGAACTAGCAGAACTCTCAGTTCTGTTTACTCTCAATGTAGTTAGGTTAACTTAAATAACTAGATAGGTTAACATCTCATTTAATTGCCCTTTGCTGCAAATATTCATGTGTGCACAGTGCACTGGAATCAACTATGAAGCAACTCTAAAACAGATTGTTTCATACAGTAATGAACGAACAGCTGCCTGTCCAGTAGCTACTTATCATCTTATGCATTTGTTTACAGTGATGAAGAAAGGAATTAAACACGAGTCACTTATTTCTGAAAACTCGGTTTCATGCATCTTTGCAATTCTTTTCAGAAGCTCCTCTGGGCTGGCATCAACCGTCTGAAAGCGTTCGTGGCTGTAGGCTGAAATAATAAATACCATCATGGTGAGAATAACAAAAACATGTAAAATGCATCCAAACGTAACATGAGAATATGCTATGACACAAAAATAACATTGTGCAAAATGTTTTAACTAATTTTAATTCTTTTTAATTAATTAACAGAAAGCAACAAACTGCTAAGAATGTGGGGAAGCTTTTTGGGCAAAAGCCTCTTCAGTCTGTAGTCCTTATCCAATTAATTGATCTTAACTAGATTTACCTCAGTAACTAAAGATTATACAAGAAATAGTAAGTGTTACTAGATTTGCATTAGTAAGTTTAACAGATGAGTAAAGTAAACCAAATAAATTATGTGAGTGCAAGTGTTACATTTTACAGTGTAAGCTTTCCGGTGGAGGTTTGCACAAGGCTGTGTTTTCAGTCCTACTCCTGCAAGATTTCATCCCGCTTCTGCAGAAAATCGGAATCATTCGTCCTGCTCCCGCCCATAACGGAAACGTTTTGTCCCGCGAACTGATGTCCAGTATCTGACACAGTATTTTCACAAATACGTTATCCTCTGCTGAAATAACACAGTACTCATGGTCATCAGACTCACTGTGAAGTATCTTCACCAAACACCATTTATTCCCAGTAAATTGAAAGCAAGAATTAAACAGAATGGTTGTTTTTGGTGTTTTGCTGGGCAGCTGTGGCCGTCAGACTGAAGGCTCCACGTCTCTGTAAGCTACAAGAATTTGTATGTTGTTCACACGACCAGTTGCTTCGCAACCTTTTAGGATGACCCAATTAATTTTACTTGTCTTACTGTCATCATTTTATATTGCTTATATACATAATTTAGTGATCGTTCGACTTTATTTAGGCTATTAATTAAATTGCAAGATTTCTCTTTATGCATGCCTCATCCCGCTCCCGCCTGCAGTGGGCTGGTTACCCACCCGCTCCTGCAAACAGCAATGAAAATTAGTTCCATGCAACAAGATATTGTTGTGTGCCCCGTGGATCCCACCACAACCCACGGGAGAGCAGACCTCTACTTTCCAGTGTACATAACCGTCTATTATTTAAACTAAGGCAGCAAACACATCTCAGTTGAATGGCTTGTAGGTTTGATTATATCTTTTTAAGTAATGCTAGTCTTGTATTGTGAACTGAAGAACTGTTGCTTTCTAATGGTAGACCTTAATCCAAAAAGCTGTCATTTTATTTCTTGCAAGAGTTTAATTTAAGCCAATAGCTCTGAAGAAACAACCTAAACGTCCTGTGCCTTTCTCTCCTTACAGAAAGCACACAGTGATGCCTTCATCCTACATAATCAATGACATAGCTCAAATGTCCCACACTCACAAACGTCTGGAATTAGATTAGACTAAATTCAACTGTGCAAGCATAAAGAGATCCTCTCAAACTTCAACTGCTCCACACATGCTGGCTGTTGCTAGAGGAGTGAGCAGCACAAGTGGAAGGGTGTTGAGACATTTATTGTGCTAAGTCATTTGTGCTTTATTGAGTAAGCATGGCTGGTGAATACAGCTCCTTTTGTTTGCCAGACAGACAGCTGTCTCTTGTCCGTGTCCAGTTTCACTGCTAGTATGTGGATTATTGAGGTTGGATGGTGTCTGTCGTCATTGTAAAATGATATCCATCATCCCCTGCCACAGATTTACTCCAAAGTCTTCAACACACACCTGCTAGCACAAGAGCCCCTTATTTAAACCATGACTTTATAAAGTCAGAGATCGTCTTCCATTCCTTCAGGCTTCAGTCAAAATGAACATTAAGTACAAATTATTGTTTTGACAGCATCAGAAGAAAACAGGAAACGTGTTTAGCAGAAATTTATAGTAAAGCCTTCAACACTAAATATAATATCAAATCTGTCCGTATTTCATTTGTCTACTTTTTAGTTTTGTGCACTCTACTGCCACACTTCCATCCTTTCAATCTAAAAGACAGCCAGTTTTAGCTGTGTCCTCCCAACAAATCTGTTCCCAAAGAAGTCACTGACATTATGTTCGCCCTTCAAAGAGACCCCAAAGGATCCCAAAGGACCCCAAAGAGTCTGAAAGGATGTAGCGCTCAAGATGTTACTGAGAAAACGAGAACATTTGAAACATAGATTGGACACACCTAATACTGAAACATTTGATACTTCTATGTAATTTTCTTGTTTTCCCAGCACTGAAAATGAATGACTTGTATTCAGTGGCCAGTTTGACTATGAATGAAATGAAAGGGTGGTCTCTGACTGTGAATTATCTAGTTATGTGCTATCTGCTGAAACTCAATTGATTCTCAGTTGCTTTAGGGTTAGAGCCAGATTTAGACTTGATGTGTTGAGTTAATGTTAGGGTTAAAGTGAGTGTTGCATTGGTTAGGAACATTTAAGGTGACATTAAGATTTAGGTAATGACAGGGTGCACACCCACAAAGCAGCTATAGCAGACTTTCCAACTTCTATAGGATGCCATAATTGTTAAAATTAAGGTTATATTATCAATAAGGTTAATGAATCTATGTTTCCTCAGTGCTCGTACTCAGTTATTATCTACTTGCCTTCAGTTTTGATTGGACTGTTTTTTTTCTGTTTTGTTTCTTTTAAAAGGACAGCAAAGGGTATTTTTCAGTTTTGTGAACATTAACCAAACACAAACTATATTTCCACATTGCGGTTTTTGTTATCTCAAAAGCTAATAGACAGCAAAAACGAATAATTAATATTATTATGTGCTACCAAGAGTACCCAAGAGTACTGGTATAGACTGCAGTAAGAAAGGGAGTTTAAAGGTTTTTTTCTGTCTTGTCTCTGATTGATCTCCCCTGTTTCTCTCTCTCTCTCTCTCTCTCTCTCTAGCGTCCCGGCATGCCGTCAGGTGCGAGGATGCCTCATCAGGGGGCACCAATGGGGCCTCCAGGGCCACCATACGGAGGAAACCCCACCGTCCGGCCCGGACTGACCAATCCGGCCATGGAGGCCAACCGCAAACGTCCCGCACCCTCGCAGCAACAGATGCAGCAACAGCAGCAGCAGCAACAGCAGCAAGCCGTACAGAACAGAAACAGAAAGTGAGTATCATAAGCCACACCCGCGGCAGGGAGTGGAGTATTGGGGCTGTTACCATGGCTACAAGTCTGGAGGACTTGTTTGAGAAAGACTTCCAAAAAAAAATTAGCATAAATAAACTAAAAGATGTTACTATGACTACCAGGACTTGGCTGTAGTCTCACCTACAGCCTTGACGCTTCCACAAAGAGTGTGGCTCAGAAGCTGTTGCCAAGACAACAGACAAGTAAGCCGTTACCATGGCAACAGCCCCAGGGCTGTTACTATGGCTGCAGGCGTTAGACGGCAAAGGCGCGTTGAATGCAGTTGAGGAGTCTGCACGGCTGAGCTGGAAGTGATTGTGCAATTGGTTGCACTCCAGTTTTGTACTTTGCCTTTGGTGATTTTTTGGTCGTAGGTAAGTTGTTTAAAAAGGTGCAGGGATTTAAAGACTCATGCAGCCATGTGAGTAATCCTAGTAGTCTGTGCCACGTTATAATAACAACTCGGAGATTTTCTAACATCTGAGTAAAGCAGCATTTCTATGAAAGCCACATCCCAAACATGACAGTTTGTTTGGACACCACTGAACTGCCTATTCATATTCTATAAGCTAAAATGTCCAGTATTTCAATAGGCATTCACTCGTATGGCTGCAAATTGCATGGCTTTTCTCTTTGTGCATCTTTAATGATGCAGTTTTCATTTAGATTCCATACTCTATTTGGGGAAAACCCCACTGAGATTTGTGACTTCTTTCAGGATGCCCTGAACAAAATGGCATGGCAGGTTACATGATCTCCCAGCACTAAACAGTATAATGCTAATCCTTCCCTCAAATAAGGAGCTGAAAAGGCTTGACCCTCCTCCAAATCTCTCAGCAGCTTCTTATAAATAATGAACGGTCCCAAAGAGAGATAAGGCATGAGATGATAATGTGTTGAGAAAGTGCTTTGTAAATTTCTTTGCATCAAGAGATTTTAGCCTATTTCATTTTAAGATTAAAATTCCTCCATAAACTACCAAATGCCATTAACATTGATGGTTATGGAGATGGTCAGCAGGTAAGAAATAGAGTGCAGGGACAAATGTAGAGGACTGGAGTTAATATTACTGATGTAGTGTGAGGAGAGAAGACTACAATCAAATAACAATGGTGTTGTCACAATTACACATAAATTTAATTATAAATGCATATACACAGTAATGTCTAGAACCATGACCTTAAAGAGCCAATGAAACCCTAAAACGGAATTGGCAATAAATAAGAATAAGAACCATCCACAAAGTGAGAAGTGAAGAGAATAGCAGCACTGATGGCAATGTTTATAAGTGTTTTATATTATTAAACATTATTTGAACAGTTTAAAAGCCCTAGTTTTAGTCACATTTTATCAATGTCCTCATGAAAAAACGTCTATTAGAATTTTTCAAAACACATTTTTTTATTGTTTGGCTTTATTTAAAAAAAGGTTTCTTGATTACTCAACAAAATAATTGATAGATCATTTGATGTACTAATGTAATCAAAAGTAGCTCTAATTGAACCTAGTGATGGTCTCTGTCTACTGCTGTCTGTACAGTGTTGTGGTCAAATGCACAGTATCATGCAGAGTCTGCAGACAGCTTCAACTAATAAGTTATTGTTTTAACCTGCAGACTCTGTTTGTAGTGGCTGCCATTACTTATCAGTCTGCCCCCCAATCTCTCTCTATCTCCTCACGCACCCACCCGTTAGCTGCCCTCTCGGTTTGATTGATCCACCCACACTCACTTGCTCTCTTATCCTTGTCAGATACTGTAGTGAAATGTTATCTTGCATTAGTAGTATCTGTACCAGCTCTTTCTGCTCTCGGCCAATCGATCACCACAAAGGCCGTGTGTGTTTAAACGTGTATATGTGTGTATGTGCTGTTGTGTCTGTTATGTTAAGCTGTCTGTAGACCACACATACACTGTGTGTTAGCTGTTCTGCCCCCTGCTGACTGATCTGAATGACCCGAGGTTGATTTGAGGGTGTTCAGATTGACCGTTTGTGCTCTTTCACACGGTGCTATTACAGGGTTCATATGAGGGCTTGATGAATATTAACATTTTGTCATGATATGAATTCTGTACCTATGGAAGCTCATTCCTGCCAGATAGAGACAAAAAAACGCTCATGTTTCTAGTAGTAATACTAAGTAAGATACTAAGACTTAGTATCTCAAAATAAGTATTGACTTAATATTTAAAAATAATTACTTATTTTCTCAAATTTTCAACCTAGTATCTCAAGATAATAATGTATTTTCTTAAAGTTTTGATGTAGTGTCTTGAAATATTGACCTGTTTTGTTGAGACTTGGAGTTATTAAGATGAAATTTATAAAATAATTAAAATGTTTGGATGACTAAATTTCAAGAGAATAAGTAATAATTTTGGGATAATATTTCAACATAAGTCAAAAATTCATCTTGGCTGACAGGAATGAGCTTCTATGAATAACCAATACTGACTGCAAATATAATTTTTTAATGGTCAAATATTCACCCCTCATAATCCAAGCTTTTTACATACTAAGGCTTATTATTCAGTAACTACAGGGACTCCAATGCAAACTGATTGAGCTATTCTTATGATATACAAGTGTGTAGTACAACTTTTAAGGGGTTAAAAAAAGTCTAATAGTTTTAGTCAAACACTGAATTTATATGATTGTCAGTGGTCAGTTGTTAAATGCATGTTCATATGTCTATTAGTGCTGTATTATATTAAACCAACTGTTCTACCAGAACCTCAAGACGATAACCAAGAAACGACGGTAGCCCTTCTCATACTTATTCTAATTGAAAAGTAATATCAAGCTAATTCATTTCTCTGCTTTTCATTTGTTCATGTGTTTTTGAGTTCTTTTTAGTTTGAGACGTCCTTTGGCCGTCTTTGGTGTCTTAATCATTTCCATCACCCATAAATGGGCTAAAACCCTAAAGACATTCAAAGACATTCTCAAGAACATATTTAAACCTCAGTACTCTCTAATGAAGGACCCTTCAAATCCCATCGACTCGTAGGAAGCCTGTGGGATTTCCTGGAGCCAGTGAGATGCCAGGGAGGCAGATGGACATGAGAGAGGCCCAATCAGATCCCACGCTTGGATCAAAGTAGGAGTTTATCATGCTGCATGACAGATTTTCATGCATTTTTTGACCCCACCCCCGTCCCTCTGACCCCTGCACACCCCTGAGGTCTGTCTCATACCAAACCAGTCTGAGTATCCCTTAACAAGCATTTTGCACCTCACCCTTAAAGACTGCCTTCAGTGTGAAGTGAGAAAGGTCAGCTCTCATGAATATTCATAGAACTAATTTTAAGCTCAGCCAAAGAAGATTTTAAAAACCGAAGAGTCTAAAGTGATCTAGAACCGCAGCCACGTTTGATCATGTATTTTCTGCATCAGTTTTCCTGTCTCACACTGTTTAAGCATGGATGTGCATGACATATGCTGCTGCTGCATGGCATGATGGGAGATGTAGTTTCTGAGAGATTTTGATTTCAGTGTAAATTCCAAGGAGTTGAACTCACCAAATGCAACATGTTCACAACGTTGCAGGACTCAGCGTGTCCCAGTTGCTCTCCATGAGTCACTTTCAATGACTTCAGATCACTTTAAATGACTTTAAAAATTCAAGACCTTCTGGACGTTGAGTGTTAAGTGCTTCTAAGATGCAGCCTGTGAGGTAGAAGGTCTGCTCTGCTGTTTTGTTTAAGGACATGAGATCTTTTTGATGGTTTTTGTTTTAGGCATGGTCAACTTGATGCTCTTTGAGTATGTATGCGTCTGTGTGGTGTGGATCAGTTACTCTTGGCTTTGTCTGTTGAACATGCAGTGTCTTTTTAGTAGAGGTGGGCGATATGGCAAAAATATGTCATCACAGTACTTCAAGGCCTTTTCCCAAAACATAATATGCACAATATTGAGTTTTTCTGAATGTTATTAGTTTTTTTATTTGAGGGATAAAACAAAAAAGAACCATGATTAAAAAAATACTGTAAAAATGATGAATAAAGTAAATTTTATAAAGTAAATGTTTCACATACTGAACTGTGGTTAATTCAATTAAACAGGGTTATTTATGATCTTTCGTTGAAATATGCTGTTGGTCATTGTCCTTTATATACTGATGATATCCACAATATGCTAAGAAATTCTTATTGTGGTGTAATTTATCACAATAACAATAAATATTGTCATATCGCCCACCCCTACTTTGTAGTATGACTGAATAATATTGTATATTTAAAAAAATTGACCAGATAAACTATTCCCAAATGAAGCTAATGATCACTCTTTCAATGGAAAGTGTTCATTTTGGATTGGGGGAGTATATGCAGCAGTTCAGTATTCTGATTAAGGCTGCATAATATGGACAAAATAACAGATTTCATTTATACTGCAACATACCTTCATACTTTCCAGTATATTAAAACCACTCTAGTTGCTGCTTGATGTGATGTAGTTAAAAAAACATATACACTATTTACAGTGGGTTCCAAACGTCTGAAACCACATTTAAAAATCTGGGAATTGACCATGTTAAAATGAATTCCATGATTTTTTAAAACTTCTGTATAATTCAGTGTTTGAGAGGTAAACAAAGTCATTCATAGTGGTTTGATGTGAAGATTTCTTCACAGTGGTGTTGATGGGAACCAGGAGTCACAATGTCTACAACACAAATATAGCCATTTTATTTACCATCCAAAATAGCTCAGTCTCAGGCAGCAGACAGAATATTTGTAACCATTTCATGTCTGTGAGGGAGTTTTTAGAGGCATTACACTTTTCAGATGTCTGGTTCCTATCACTACCACTGGGTCCAATTCTGACTAGGTAAGCTTCTCTAGAAAGGAGCATTTCACATCAAACCTCTCTGAATGACTTTGTTTCAACATTAACCATTTCATTACAGAGAACATTTAAAAAAATGTCTTTAAGACTTATATACAGCAAAGTTAGATATTTTTAGTCTTATCTCTTTCACTGAATCTCACGTTCAGACAACTTTCATGTGAATTGATCTGTTCATCAGAGGGTTTTCTTCTGGAGTTTCTTCTTGAGCACATGCTGTCATCAGAGCAAAAGAGGGACATAACAAATACTAAGAAATTCTGAAATTCATTTAAATCTTAAAGAAATTCTTCTTTTCACTCAGATTGTTATGCTGATATAATGTGTAATGAAAAAGTGTGTTATATTAGAAACAAACCCAAAAAATACATGGTAAAGAACTGATGTAAATGTACAACAGGAACACTGCAGTAATCTACTGTATTCCGTAAATATAGCAGATTGTTATAAAGTATGGTGCATTCTGGGAGAAACAGGTTAAATATCTTGTCAAAGAAGTTAAAATGCCTGATTTTACAGTAATTAGCTTTTATTTGCAAAGTATTTTGGGAAAGTGACCAGTACTTTGTGACGGTCTTGAGCAGCCTATCTTTGAATATTTTAGTGACGAGAATGGAGCTTCCCAGCATTCAATAGCTAGATAGATCTGGCCTGTTAGCATATATCTTTAAATGTTTTACTAGATAGTGTCATAAAACTGAAGACCCTCAGACAGCTGTGGGTTCACATTAGAGCACATATGAGCTGTAGAAATACAAGAGTGCAGGAAAAAACAACTGCGTTCAGAAGTACAGAAAAGTACCATCATGTTATAATACAGTATAAGTACTGTAAATAAATACTTTATGTTTTGTAGTGTAGAAGTATTTTCACTAGTGCTCTCAGACCTTTGAACCCCACTGTGTGTTTGTTGGATATGAGCGCCTTGATTCATCCAAACACCAAGAGAACATCTATGATTGGTCAGGATGCTCATTGCACACAATAAGGACTTTAGGCATTGATAGCTGTTGTTACGGCTGCAGAGACCATAAATCTGTATGAACATAGTAGCCTTGTTACTAAGCAACAGCAGGACTAAACATGACTGTGGGACAGAGTGTTTGACAGTCTTGCCTGACGACATACCTTCACAGAAATGGAAAAATCGACTGAATTATCCAGTGTCCTTGGAAACTTTGCACTGAACTCTTTGAAGAAGTGGTATCCTATTCAATACTTCATGAATTTATCTTGCTGAAACCCCATGTTTTAGGGACTGCAACAAACTGGTGTCTGTACTGTAGCAAAACAGCAGGATACCACAACAGTAAGAAGCACATTTAAGCATGAGCACAGCAGTGTGTTTATTTTGAAGTTACAATAGCAGTCCCTTAAAATCTCTATCACAAAATTCAGTAATTGGTTAGAGGCTCATTTGTTCAATGCACACTGCATTGTTACTACTGCAAAAGCTGGTGTCATGATAATGTTTAAAGAACAATATATCGTGCAGCAACTGACTAGATACAGAACAAAAAGCGGGATTTGAGCTGGATTAGTTTTATCAGGTCCAATAATGTACTTTTGCAGGATTCGACTGGCCAGTCCAGACAGGAAAAAGTGTCTGTCTACTTTCCCCCAAATTACCCCAGATAGCCTGGATGTTTGTGTCAGCATTAAGATTAAAATTAAACAGGTCCCAACAAACAAACAGCAAAAACGTACTCCCAGTTAACACAAGATCGAATTTGGCTAGTAAAGTGAGCTCGTTCAACTGAACAAGTGCCGCCCAACAGGACAGAAATCACACTGTTCTGCGAGAAAAGCTTTCAGATATTTCATTTTCATTGTCCTACTAATTAGGCCATCAGCAAAAATTGCTGTAAATTACTGTTGTCTTGTTTTGAACTTGCCCAGATAATTTAGTGCTCAAAAGCTCTGTGATGACTCAGGAGGCTTAATGGTGATAGCGTTTGACACAAAGAAGACATGAAAAATGGCAGAGATAAAGCAGAGATGAGAGTTTAGTTGCAGATAAACATGAGCAGTATTATTTTGGCAAATCTGAGCAAAATATGTGGCGTTATTGAGGTCTTAGCTAAACCTCAAGAGGAAACACGTGAGAAACACTGGGCTTTTTCTCATGAGAAACATCTGAACAGCAGGAGACCTCAGCAAAAGTCTCCTTTGTCTCTCCACCTGGTCTCGTTGTCTAAGATGGGTTGGCAACCCAAATGTTAAGAACAGCCATTTTGTCCCTTCAACAAAAAATCAGAACACCTTGGGAGCCACAACATTTTATGTCCATTTTACCATTTTGGCTGTAAATATGTCTCAGGAAGTGCTAATGTACTTGCATAGGCTAAAAATTATACAAACGAAAATACATACTTTGCTCTGCTTTAAGCTTTAGCCCAGTTAGAGCCGCTTTTCTCACATCTCTGGCAGGAAACTTTTCTTCAAAAGTAGAATATTTTCTTGTGAAAGTCTCTAAACGTTCAACTTTTTACGAGGCTAAAGTCATCTTCTCATTCGGCAGCTTCCTGCTTGAATTTTCCCGTGCCACCTTAAATGGTGCCTGAGGTGCCAGAATGCAACTGCTGCACCATTTAAGGTGGAACGGGAACAAGAAGCTGGCGAACAAGACAGTAACTTTAGCTTCGCGACTTTTTAGTGTTTGACAAGCTGAGTGCTTATCAACTCAAACAAGTCCATTTGTCTCCAAATTATTGATGTTCATCTTAAATCTCCCTCTTTGCCTTTTCATTAGCTACTAGCGAGATGACCCCTGACATAAAGGAACTATGCCAAGTCTAGCTCAATTTTAGTCTTGCCCTCCGGTCGCTGGATTACCAGGCTTTGTTATTACATTGCTATTACAGAAGAAGCTCCAGGTTTGATGAATTATAGACAGTAATTCCCTCTGGAATTACAACTTAGTAGACTACTGACCGCAGATTTGTACATGCGTTAAAATCACAGATCTCGTTGGTTATCACTAAAATTACAGCACCTCTCCAGCTAAAACTAACCCAGCTCCAATAGGCCTTATCTTTTAATTTACAGTAATGATTTGTATTGCATTTAGACATGAAGTTGTCTCTATGAAATGAAGTAGTGAGATCATTAAAGAGAACTGAGAGAACAGTTCCCAGTTGGAGAACTGTTTAGAGTGAGTGATGGTTGAATGGTGATGAAAATGCTGAAATGCTTCTCATATTAAAAGAAGAGTAAAGCACAGGCCTAATTGGTGGGTTATGCTTTCTTTTACAGCTCCCTAAATTCTAGATATTTGTGAGATACAAACTCCAAAGTACTACATAATGCTTTTGAGTAGCATCATGGCAATTTCTGAAATGCCCAACAGGTTCTAGCTATTGAGCTGGTAAGATACATAGTAAAATATCATTGTTTTAGGAGTAACAAGGTGGTGAGTACAAACATAGTCACCCTAGATTTCCATGTAATGTCACATGTTTAAGCGGGAAAGTAGATTAGAAACATCTCCAAGAGCCGAGTAAGTTATACGGCTTAAAATGATGTAACCAAGTACACAAATAGAACCGTGGTACAGATCATTACTTTCTTTTACAGCCCCGATCATTTCGTTCATAGGTGAAAACAGGTACATACACTGTAAGACTCTTTGTAATTTATTTGTATACTGTCTTTTTATGCCATGTAACACTTTACACAAAATAGTTACGTAATGCTCACACTTAGTCAGTTAATATCTAGAACGTGCTGGGCATTTAAGTGTAACTTAGTCAGACTGCTTTGGAGCTTACTATGATGTTACCTAGAAGAATTACCCAGTACTATGAAGTTTGTACCTCACACTTACCCATACTGAGAACTTAAGGGACTGGAAAAGAAAGTGTTACCAAGTGCTGAACAAACCCAAGCCCACCTATTTCAAGTCTAGATTCCTGTTTAGAGCTGTTTTCCAAATTCCATGGTGTGAAGCGGTGGGTGCCACTCTACTACCCGTCTCTGTGCCCATATTGGCAGGCACCATCTGGGCTGGCATCACTTAAACACACACACACACACAGTCGCGCGCCGCCGGCATTCTTGCATCCTGGACCAGCCCCAGAATTTTAGCAGATGTCCCGGGTGCTACACTATCGGTCTCCATAGTAACATCTCTTTTTTTTTTTTCTCGTTCTGTCTTTCTCTCTGTCTCTCCTTTTTCTCCCTCTTTTCTGCAGCACCAAGAGGAGGAAAATGGCTGATAAGATTCTTCCACAAAGGGTGAGTGGGAAAACCTCAGCGATTTGGTTATTTGGATATGTATGCGTGCCTGACTGCAAGTGTTTGTATGTGATTTTGATCGTGGCCTTTCAGAGAGATAATAAGTGATGTGTTTTGGGTGCTGCCCAGAGAGAGAGAAAGGGCTTTGGGAGGCTCCCTGTACATTTAGGTCACGTTTTTCAATCAGCGGTCAAACTTAGTAGGGACGATGTGTTCTCGCAGTGACATTTGTATTCAGAGAAGAGCGCCAAGCTTCCACAGGTGTGTAACCATAACCCAAATAACGGGATGAAGAATGTCCCAGAGCTGGCTGCAGGTGCGCACAAGGCAGCATTAGAGGCTCGACAGTGTTAGCGTGTTGACTTGGCTTTGTAAACTAGCACTGAATCTGACGTAGGGATGCTCCGATATGGGAATTGTGGGCTGATGCCAGTATCTGAAATTTTTCACGTACGTATCTGCCGATGCTGATGCCAATACATAACATTTATAAAATGAAGAGCTTAGGACAAGATCCACCTGGATTAACATTATGGAGAAATATGGCATGTATTTCTGTTGGGTTACAAATGCAGTAATATTATTCAAATACAGACAGTTTAGCACAGTCGCCCAGCATCGCCTAAACGTTCTGCTCTTCCAGAGTGCAAGAAACACATCATCAAATATCGATCAAATCTATTTTTTTGGCAATTAACCAACACAATCTGATATTATCGTTCATCCCCAAATCTGAATTCTAAACGTGTTTTTAGACTCTTAAAATAAGGTGCCTGAAAGTGTTCTTTGTGATGCTTTAGAAGAACCATTTTTGATTCTCAAAAGAACCTTTTTAAGGATGGTTCTTTGGAGAAACCATTTCTGTAAATAAAATGCATGAGTGTTAAGAACGCTTCTAAGGTTGAATCAACTTCCGCATAATATGAATGTTCTAGGAAGAACCTTTAAATTGATAAAGAACTGTAACATAATGTGAAGAGATTTTATACCTGAAAGGTTCTTCATACTCATGTGTCTTCTTTACATTGTTCTTTAGAGAACTAAAATGCTTTTAGTTCTCTTTTTTTATACTTTTTTTATACTTTTTTATACTTTTTTTTAAAGTCTTTGCGCTAGAGGCAGGCAATATGACTAAAATATAATATCACGATACTTCAAGAAACTTTCACAATACACAACACGTCACAGTATTTGTTTTTGTTTGTTGTTTTTTCTGGCAAAAAAGTTGCAGTAGAGCCACATTTAAAAAATACTATCAAAAACTGAATACAAAGGTACAACCCTCACTAAATTCAGTTCAACAGGACTAATTATGCTCTTATTGTAATGAAGTATGCAGTTGTTCAGTGTTCTAGAAGCTGATTACATCCACGTATTGTGGCATATTGTGATATAATTTATTATGACAACTGTAATTATTGTCATATTGTCCACTTTGCACTGTTTGAAATCAACAACTGCCTCAGGATGCATGGAAAAACATAAATGCTCCATAAATGCATTACTTGAATTAAAATCTCATTCTACTTTTCCCTAAAGACCCTTTCAGTGGGAAAAACCATGTTTGTAAATGAGATGTGCAAGTGTGAAGAACCTTTTTAAAGGTTAAAGAACCCTCACATAATGTAACCGTTCTAGAGTTGGCCCGTGAGGACGTTCGATTTGGCCCACCAGAAAATCACACAACCCCATCCCATCACCCAAGGAGAGAACAAACATATTTTTATTCAATATATTGCTTAATAAATTCCTATTTTTCCATTTAAAATGGTACTTTGATCTCATTTAGTAACGAAATACTGTGTGAAACTTACCTAACTTCTTTATCTACATACTACTGTTTCATCTTTTTTTGGCCCAGCACAAACGTAGCACTTTAGTAATTTGGGCTCCCCTGTTCTAGGAAGGACTGTTACATTTGCTATAAAACCTTTACGTTTTGTGAAAGTTCTTTTAACTTTTAAAAGGATTTAATTCTCAGATCTACTTTTTTTCAAGTATGGTTCTCATTGGAACCAAAAGTGGTTCTTTGTGACACCTTATTTAAAGAGTGTATGACAGTAACAGTATATACATTGTCTTTCTAATCTGGCTTTAATTCAACCAGTTGAGCCTTTTTGTCTTTGTTTTTGCTTTTGTTGTTGTAAAGCACTCATGAGAGCAGAGATATGATAACCTGAGTGTGTGTGGATTTTAAAGACAGAATGCAGGGGTCAGGCCTGTGTGTGTGTGTTTGTGTCTCAGTCATTTGTGTGAGAGAGTGAGTGGGTGTGTTATCAGACGTGTGTAGATACGGCAGAAACACAGACGCCGGTCACATTACTCATAGACTGAACACGTCTGCGGCACTCTACATAGTCCTGATAGAGAGAGATAGATAGATAGAAAGAGAGAGAGGAAGAGAGGAGAGAGAGAGAGAGAGAGAGAGAGAGAGAGAGGCTGGTGCAGTATCGGAATCTATGGGTTTGTGCCCGGTATAGAGTGAAGCTTCTGGAACTCACATCCTCCAACCATCTGTGTGTGTGCATGATAATGTGGCACTGGAAGGGTTTCTGTGGATTCTTGGCAGATAGCATGCACACACACACACACACAACACACACACAGCACTCCTAAACACTACTGCGGTGAGTGGTGGAGGGGTCATTGAATCTCAGACAGACAGAGTGAATAGTCATGCATATAGATGAATAAGAAAGCTTTTTGAACATACATTAATGTGCAAAAGTGAAAGACCACCCTTCATTTATTTTATTTCCAGTCCAAATGGCCATTAAGTGCATGTGGACTGACCACTGAGTCCAGATCTCAACAAAACTTAAAACAATAGAAGCTATAATAAAGGCAAAAAGTGGACACAATAAATACTGAAAAAGTGATATTATATTTAGTTATTGAGGGTTCTGTGTATTTTTGTTAAATATGTTTCCTGTTTTTCCTGACACTGAAAAATTAATAACTTGTACTTCATGGCCGTTTTGACTGGACATGAAAAAAATAAAATTTTAGGTTTTGCACAGTAATGCACATGCACATACACACACCCAACGTAGACGAAATGAGAAGTATTATTTAATCTCTTAAATTCCAGGCTTATTATTCAACTATTAATGTTAACACTTCCATATCATGGAAAACTGACTATTTGCCGCCTTTTGTAATTAGAAGAGTTTTAAAATGTCAAAAACTACCATTCACTCCACAGTCCATACATGGAAAATAAACAAAACAGCCCATTTTGATGTGACAAATGCCAACACCATCAGCAGTTTTGCCCCGCCCGCTTATTCAGTCCACCCTGCCGTTTGAATGAGTGCAGGGCAACCAATCAGAACAGAGCTCGTTCATATATATATATATATATATATATATATATATATATATATATATATATATATATATATATCAGTCTTAAATGTATAACAGAAACAGCCTGTTTAATTGTAAGGGATTGAAAATTGGTAATATGTGAGATACGTAGGATAGAGGACGTTTTGAACTGTCACCTCCTCCCACAGATCCGTGAGCTAGTCCCGGAGTCCCAGGCTTATATGGACCTGCTGGCATTCGAGCGCAAACTGGACCAAACCATAATGCGCAAGCGGGTGGACATCCAAGAGGCACTGAAAAGACCCATGAAGGTCAGTAAGACCATTATCCAGTAGCAGTACACAAACTGTATTATTTATTATTTAGTTTAAGTTGAACTTTTATAAGGGATCTGAGAGACTTTTTCTGTGAATGCATTTTGAAGGACTAATGTGGAAAGCATTCAATACTAGTCATGTTTAAAGTTTACATGGAAACTTTGTTTGGTTCAGGGTTATTTTTCTATTGCAGCAAAAACGCAAACTGCGAATCTATATCTCCAACACCTTCAACCCAGCCAAGGCTGACGCAGAGGACTCCGATGGCAGCATTGCATCATGGGAGCTGCGGGTGGAGGGCAAGCTACTGGATGATGTGAGTCAGTCGATGCAGTATATACATGCTCACTTACTTTCTCACTTCTTATAAAGTGTGATACGGACATATACTGACAACAGTAACTCATATCAGAGTTCTCATTAAGCACTATTTCATATAAGGCTATTCATAAAGTACTATTGCTTCATATAAGGCTATTCATAAAGTGCTATTCCTTCATATAGGGCTATTTATAAAGTATTTGTTTTTCATATAAGGCTGTTCATAAAGTACTATTCTGTCATAGAAGGCTATTCATAAAGTGCTATTCCTTCACAGAAGGCTACTCATAAAGTACTGTTCCTTCATAACGCTATTCATAAAGTACTATTCCTTCATAAGGCTGTTCATAAAGTATTATTCCTTCATTAGGCTATTCATAAAGTACTATTCCTTCATTAGGCTTTTCATAAAGTACTATTCCTTCATTAGGCTTTTCATAAAGTGCTATTCCTTCACAGAAGGCTACTCATAAAGTACTGTTCCTTCATAAGGCTATTCATAAAGTACTATTCCTTCATAAGGCTGTTCATAAAGTACTATTCCTTCATTAGGCTATTCATAAAGTACTATTCCTTCATTAGGCTTTTCATAAAGTACTATTCCTTCATAGAAGGCTACTCATGAAGTACTATTCCTTCATAAGGCTATTCATAAAGTACTATTCCTTCATTAGGCTTTTCATAAAGTACTATTCTGTCATAGAAGGCTACTCATAAAGTACTGTTCCTTCATAAGGCTACTCATAAAGTACTATTCCTTCATAAGGCTATTCATAAAGTACTATTCCTTCATTAGGCTTTTCATAAAGTACTATTCTGTCATAGAAGGCTACTCATGAAGTACTGTTCCTTCATAAGGCTACTCATAAAGTACTATTCCTTCATAAGGCTATTCATAAAGTACTATTCCTTCATAAGGCTATTCATAAACTACTGTTTGTTCATATAAGGCTATTAATAAAGCACTATTCCTTCATAAGGCTACTCATAAAGTGCTATTCCTACATAAGTCTATTCATAAAGTACTATTCTTTCATATAAGGCTATTAATAAAGTTCTATTCTTTCATGGTACTTAATTTAATGTTTCTGTGATTACTCTGGAGTCATGTGCAACATTTGGGTGCCTGGTCAAATTTACATGTTTATAAATTTAACATATTGGGAAGGAAAGTAATACATAAAATATTGCCCATGCAAAACTGTTTTGTTTTTATGTTTCATGTTTATCCAGCATGTTAAAATCAGAATTCAGTTCGGTCTGTCCTCGGACCCTTTCACCAAACTTCTATTTGTCTCTTCTTACACTGAGTCTGTGTAACTTAAAGAAGCTCATTTTTATATTGAACTATTCAAAATTGCTGACTGCTGAGGTATCTGCTAATGAGCTACTTATGAAGCTCCTCAGGCTCCCGGTTCTCACGCCAGCATCAACACCAGAGCCGGAGGAACTGAAAGAGCTGAAAACTGCGGACCCTGTGCCTTTGTCTGAGTGACCTCATAGCCGCTGAATGGCAGCTATGTGTGTTTTACAGTGGTGGGGTTAAAATTACTCATGTAGACTCCAAGTTTCCACCACGGCAGAATGCCCCACTTACCAATGAGGTCACTCGCCCGCTCCTGTGCAAACATTAACGTTCTTTGACTCCTTTGACTTTCTAGTTTTATGCCCCGTTTCACTGACTCCATGCTTTATATCTGAGTAAAGTTGCGCTCCAGAAACATCATGGAGCAGAAAGTTCTCTGACTATGGAAAAGACAACACAGAGAGAACGGCCTCCAAAAGCATTCTCTGAAAGTTCAAAAGGACTTTCTCTACTTTCCGCCATAAACAACCATGGTGTTTAGTCTCAGGATACATTTATGGGATGTTTGGCCAGTGATTAGCTCCAGCGGTTGCTTGTTTTGCTTGGATAAGAGTGAGGCTAAGAGTGAATGGTTTACCAAAGAGGTAGTAGCCAGAAGTCCTAACCAAAGCCTGAACGTCTGGCCAAGTGCAGCTTAAGCATATGCTCCGTAAGCACCCAAGTGGAAACAGTAGTCATTGATGACAGTTTTATACATTAACACCACACTTTGGTTTGAATGCTGTGATATCTTTCAGTACACCAAACTTAAGTGAGCCAGCTTTCTACTGAATCTTTCTGCAGTTTCAAAGAAAATTCAGACTCAGAGTTTTCTGAAACAGCATTAAAGCAAATGAAAGGTTCCAGTTGCACATCACAACACACATGCACACTAATTAAAACCCTCATTAATTTGTTATCTTCTTCTTTCCTGTGATTCTCAGCCAGGAAAAGTGAAAAGGAAGTTTTCCTCATTCTTTAAGAGCCTGGTCATTGAGCTGGACAAAGACTTGTATGGACCAGACAACCACCTAGTGGAGGTGAGCATTTACTACTACTGTGATCCAATTGCTGGGTACTCTTCATCTCCCTGTGAATTTATAGTGTATCTCCATTTTCATTAACTCGTTTTACTACAAACACGCCTCTCACCACAGAAAGCTTTTAGTCCTTTTGCTGAATTTCATATATTTTTTTATTAGGGATGGGCACATTAGGCATATTTGCTATTCTGATATTCCCATGTATAAGCAAATAGTATTCAAACACCCCAATGATAATATGAATCCTAATGGTTATAGCAAACTAAAAACACAGAAAGGTTTCTGTTTTTTGTATATTGGATCTGACAATTCAGTTAATTTAGTGATGTATCTTTGTGGTTTAGGTAGAGAGACACAATAGCAATCCAATATTTTTTTTCTTTAAACACTACTAGGCTTTAAAATGAGCTTTTATTAATTGAAGCACTTCACTTAAGATGAGCCTCTAAAAGTAGGCTATGGTGCTGAAACTACTCAAAAAACACAGGAAGAAATACACACTAACAACATCAAATCACACAGTGTGAATCTGTGCTATTTCAGGATCGATTTGTTACAGCATTGAATCAGATTCATTCTTCTTTCCCTCCAATATTCAATCCAGCATATTCTGCTGACCTAGCACTAATACTCAATATCAGATCAGTGCCAGTTTTAGGCATATGTTTAGTACTACCAGGCCTACAAAATAATAACACACACGTCTTACAGTGTACAAAATAATCCAGTCTTGTTTTTATTTGCCCCCTTAAATGGCCAGGGCCCACTGGCAGGCCCAAAGTTTTAATTACACACTTCTATAACATAAGAATAGCTCAGCCAGTTTGCATTGAAGTCCCTGTAGTTACTGATTAATAATCCTTAGTATGTAATAAGCTTGGGATTTTAAGAGGTTAATATATTTGGAGGTATAGCTGTTAGATGTAGCCATTTTACAGTTATCAGCTGCCTTTGCACTGATAGATCTGTGTTACGTGTTCAGCCAAACACTTACTTGAAAACTACAAGATTTATTTTCATTTTTCCGTACACCTTATATGAGCATCCAATTAAGTGAGTTCAGTTAACCATGTTGCTGGATCGGATCTTGTAGGGAAAAAAGAATTAATTTGATTTTAATAACCACGCCCATCCCTAGTTCTTTTAAAAGTGCTCGGTCTTCTCTTGTGATTTTAATGTTAATTTGGTGTGGATTGAGGTCGGGTTTGTATTTAGCTCATCAAGAATTTGAAAATTTAGTAGAAGTTACCTAACATATGTAGAGTTTGCTGCCCCCCCCCTGTTTAAAAAGAGCTGCACTGCTGAAATACACGTTTCACATTTTCATATCCGTCCCTGTCATGTTCTGTCCTGAATGCGAGTTTATGCTGAGTAAGTGCATGTTATCTAGTCAGTAATAGAGAACATCGGTAGACTAGCCTTATTTTCCAAGGATAAAAAACGTACAGGGCCACAGACTGCATCATCTCGTTCTGCACAATTACAGCATCATCTTCCAGAGACATCCTGTCAATAGATGCACTATATACCCTGTTATTTGCCATAAGTGATCATCATATAGACTTTTGCATGTCAGGGTTAAGTAGTACTTGGCGTTTGTAGTTGCTAAGCGAGTGTTGCATGCTTTAGTGAGTACGGTTACCTTGAATCTCTGGGAGCTTGAAATGTTTTTCTTTTCAGCTGCTGAGCAGCAAGGCTCAGGTAAGATCCAGCCTTGCTCACACCATAAACAGAGTCTGTTAAAGTGGAGATTCTTTTAATCTTCCTTTCATTCTCAAGTACACATGAACAGCATGAAATAGTCTGTATTGTACAGAATTTGAGTAGTTTTTTCAGGTGAACATGCAACACATTACAAGTTGTTAGACATTCCTACAAGTACTTAAAGTGCAAGCACGAAAAATCTATGTTTAAATTATATGTGGGCAATTTTCATTTAGATTCTTTATTATAGACTTCAGAATTCATATTATTAGAACATTATTGCTATATAATGTAGCTGTCTCGGTGTTAAAGCCACTGATTTCAAACGTCTTTTTTCATACACACATTTTTACACTGCAGGGAGAATTTAAGTTCTACAGAATTTTTTGTGGCTGTATGTGCTTTGTTCCTGTGCTTGTATTTATTAGGGGTGGGAATTTTTTTGGCATCTCATGATTCGAGGTGGATTCAGGGTTCCAAGATGCGAAAATAAAACAATTTGGTAACTCTGTAATAACAGGCCACTATATATAGAAACACAATTATTATCTAATAGTGTTTTAATGACTGTTAATAATTATATAGTTGTTACTTGTGCATTAATAGACTACAAAAATCTTATCTTGGCAAGTAAAATTATCTTCAATCTAATCAATATATCTAATATTTCTCATTTTGACATTGTTTTAAGCTTATTATAAGTATTTACGTTATATATAGATTCATTTTTCTTGTTTAAATAATTTTATCAAGTGCAATCATCTCACTGTATTGGCAGATAATTTAGCTTATTTTAAACAAGCAAATTTATCTGTCATTATAGTAAGATCATTTCATCATTTTTAATATTATATTAAATATTAGATATATTCACTAGATATGATTTCACTTGCTAAGATATCTGCAGTATAAGTGCCACCATTTCAATTATTAATTGTTTAATTAGTGGCACACAAATGCTTAAAACACTGTAAAAATGTAAATGTATCATATTTAAGTGTAATAAGTAACACAAAATCTCTTTACAAATACATTTTAATAAATACTTTATAATAAGGGTCCAGTTAATGATTATTATTGTTAAAAATTACATATTACCCACTTAATAATGATTAACTAAGAATGTTGTACCAGAAAGTAGCAAGAAATAAATAACGGCATAATTGTTTTGAAACAGGGCATAGCCAATTAATTATCAATAATGATTATGAAATGTTTCTATGCAACTAAGCAAATGCTTATTATTTCAAGTTATACAATTTATGAGTAATGATTATGGAATGAAATGGAAATGAATGGAAATCATTATCAACAAACTGTAATAAGTTAATTGGTTTCTACAATACAAAATAATGATTGGTTATTATAATATGTCAATAATATTTGATTATTATTGATGTGTCAGTTATTGAAGATCATTAAGTAAATGGTTAATTATTCAAATGGTGTCATTTATTAATTTTTAACAGTCACTAGCAAATTATTGATGATAAAGTTGAAAATGATAAAGTTATTGTTTATCAGGGTCTGTTGTCATAAAGTATTACCAACAATTCTTGATGCATCATGATTTTTTATATATATGTAGACTATCAATAACTAGTAGTGTTGGCTTAGGTTAGGTCTGTACTCCTGTTTCACCAACTAATCGATTTAAACTAAAATCTGGAAAAGCACTACATTCATATTTGATATTTGATATTTTGTTTCTTTATTTTGAGTCATTTTTTTGTACACAGTAGTGGTTTTCAACCTGTGGGCTCTAGGCCCCCTCAGTGAGCTGTGGTGGTACCATTGGCAGTTTTTTATTTTATTTTTTTTTACTGCGAAACTTCATTACAATATGTAGACATTTAACCCACCATCATTTTAGATGGGACAAGTATACATGTGATGATTATTTTCAAAAATATTTCAGTTGATTGATTGGTGTGGGAAAATGCTGGAGTGACATAAGCAACATAGCTAGGTAGTTATGTGGATATTTTTAGGTCAATATAAAATATTTCTCTTTTTGAACTTATGGAATTTGCCTGTCATGGATAAATCACTTCAAGCAGAATTTTATGTGATATTTTTAGTGCTTATGATGTTACGTGATATATACAGTCAAGTGAAGTTCAGTATATTTTATTGTGTTGTACTTGTTTGTATTTGAAATGATTGGGCTGGTCAAATCTTTTCTGTGGGCTGCAGAAGCTGTGACTCTTTAACTCAGAGTGTTTATTTTTCACCAGAAATATTAGGAACTGATAAAAGTGTTTGTTAAAAAAATGTCTGAATAATACTAGATTAGGCTGTTAGCCTGTTTGGTGGTTGTTAATCAAAGCCATGTTCTTATGTATGTTTACTACAGTTAAGGTCTTTAACTTCATATAAACAAAATTTGCGACAAATATGTGACGACAAACACACATGCGCTGAGAATGCAATGCATGTGATCCTGCACCAAAATATCCTACTTTATAAAGCCTGTAGCCACATGTGAGTTTATTTTAGTAGGCAGAACACAGAGCCTGTATAAAAATACAATTATGATGTTCTGTGAATTGAATCAGAATCTTTAAAAAGAGACTCGCGATGCTATAAATCTGTTTTCCCACCCCTAATATTTATGCATGAATTTGTATGTGTGTCTTATATATTTTTGTAATGTTAACAAGACTGATTTCTGTTTTGCGTCTTAGTGGCACCGCACTCCCTCCACTCAGGAGACTGATGGCTTCCAGGTGAAAAGGCCGGGTGATGTTAACGTTCGCTGCACTCTGCTCCTAATGCTGGACTACCAGGTGAGGGTGCCACAGAGCACAGCTCAGTAAGGGTGCCACATAGTGCCTACTGCAGTGTTTTCCAACCTGGAAGCTTCTTGCTGTGCACATTCTAGTACTTTCCCTGCCCAAACACATCTGATCAACCGAATCAGCTCAATAACAAGCCCTTACTGAGTTGCAAAGGGTGTGTTAAAGCAGAGAAAGCTTTAAAATGTGCAGGGCACAGTGCCTGCTGTATTGAAGATCAGCTCAGCAGTCATGAAAAGAGATGCACAATGATATCAGCATCACATCTGTATCAGCAGATTTTTTATATAAAAAAACAGATGATTAGATTAGACCAGTTTTTCCAAGTAATTATTTATGACATATTTTGTGTACTCTGGGGGCTGGATTCTAAAATCCCTCACAACCACCATAACCCACTAGGACCATAATTTCTTCCCAGCTTGATCATAACTAGCTGCTCCAGCAGTTCTCAGAACATTTGAGGCACAATTTACACCAGTCTTATCTGTGGGTGTGATTGTAATCAAATTTAAGACCACCTCAGAGTAATCTTAGCAGATAAAGGCAGGAAATTAAGGGTTTAATTGCACAATGCATTATAGAGCACTTATAAGAATTTTTTTATTTTTTATGATATATGTTGTTGGGAGTGAGCTTTACTCATACAAGAAATATTAGTGCTTTATTATGATTAACACCACCTGTATTAGAGACATAAAAATGTCTGTTATTCTTTTCAAAAACATGTTGTGTCCAAAACTGTTACAAAAAAATATACAGCATTTTTGATTAAAACTCTTTATAGATTTTTATGATCTTTCAACATCATAATGACGAGAACACTCCCTCTTGTTGTGAACCACACTGAAATCAACTGAAAAGCCATCGAAACACATATAGGACAATTTTTTAATTTAACGTATGAGAACATTGACTTTACTTAAAATAGCAGTAAAGAAAGTTTTTTTTCCCTGTATTTTTTATATACCTCCTTTTAAAGAACACAGTTAAAGCTGCAGTATGTAAGTTTTGGGGATTTGGAGACCTCTCTGGTGGAAATATGCAATTGCACGCAATGTTGAGGAAGAACATTTTGTAATGTCAGTGGTGCTTCGGACCCCTGATAAATCTGTTGATTGTGAGTGCGTTAAAGAGTATTGAAAGAGAACTTGGTGAAGGACGTGTCTTCAGAGGACAGTAGTCATTATATCTTCAACAGTATAATGTTGATTTTGAATTTGAGACCTAAACATTGAGCCAGACCTTCTTTTTGCGTCTGTGCATGTTAAATTAATATGTTTTTTTTTCCTCTTGACTCAGTAATGCTACTTCTTTCAATTTTAACAACAAAAATCTTACATAATGCTGCTTTAACAAAATGATTAAAATATCATATATTATAATAAATTGTCATAATACAATGTTAAATAACAGTAATGTAAAATAAAGAAAACCTGTCCATCACACTTGTCTCATCGTTGTGATTTAACTGTGACCCCCAAGGAAGTTCTTGGCACTTTTTTCCAGTATTTATGATAAACAAAAATAACAGGCATTTGTGTTATGCACATATGCATATATAAAACATAAAAAAAAAATTAAAAATGCAAAATTTAATGTAAGTTCTTGCCATTATTTATACTAGGCCAAGCATGCTGACGTACCATGCAGGCTTCCTCACTCTCTTTTTCCATTGACTGTGTGCATTTTGAAACGCTGTCTGGCATTGGTAGATAGCAAAACAGCTCACATGTCCCTTTCCTTTAAGGTTTGGCCATGGCTACCTAATGATGTCCTATTCTTCTTTTGAGAATGAGGCATGGGGAAGGTCTCTCTAGCTGGTCACAGAGCAGTCCTGGGTTAAGAAACTGATAAGGCTGTTATGACGGCTTTCGTTAGAAACCTCCATGACACTTTGAGAATCCAGCAGAAGAGCAGAAGGTTTAGTTAATGCTGGGCTAACTGTGCCAAATATCTGCATTTTATTCAGTGTACTGCATTTGCAGCCCTCTCCAAATAAACGTTAAATATCACTGTAAAGCTAATCCGAGTAGATTTAGTCACAATTTCTACATTTTAGAAATGAAGTGATTAACGTTTTATAGATACAGTGAAACCAACAACAAACCAAAATGTACGTTTAGATATACGTTTTTGTATTAATTTACACAAAATATATTGTTCTTGTGTGCAGCCCCCCCAGTTTAAGCTGGACCCACGGCTTGCTCGTCTGCTGGGCATCCACACACAGACCCGCTCCTGCATCATCCAGGCCCTGTGGCAGTACATCAAAACCAACAAGCTGCAGGACTCCCATGACAAGGAGTACATCAACTGTGATAAGTACTTCCAGCAGGTAAGAGTGACCAAAATAGTCACTCTGTACTAACCCTGACCATGCTGAGATTAGACACATCCCCTCTGATAGCTCATGTGCCGCTCCATTGTTAATGTTGCTAACGGAAACATGCTCACTCAGATTTTTGACTGCCCTCGGCTGAAGTTCTCCGAGATCCCTCAGCGCCTCACCAACCTGCTGCTGCCCCCTGACCCCATCGTCATCAATCACATCATTAGGTCAGTCAGTCTGTCATATGAAATCTGCCTCATTCTAGTGTAGTTCTATTCTTCACATATTGATCTAAATTTATATCTAAATATATATATATAAAATGAAATGAAATCTAACCTACGTAAGTAAAACGTACAGGTTTGGACATTACAACATACATGGTGAAACTGCATTCTTTCAAATTCTAATAATGGTAACTGTCTTGCTTTTAAATTCAATAAAATGACTGAATTTACATCTGCATTGCAGTCAGTGACAATTGTTTTTATCAAGTTTTATCAGTTTTTACATTTATTTTATAATATACTGTATGTTTTATTACTAAAAGTTATTTACAATTTTTTTTCTTAAAAGAAACAAAGAAGCTAAAAACAGAACTTATATATAAAATATATAAAAAAAACACTTGTTCTCTCACTGACCAAGTAAGTGATTAGCTGGACAACTTTCTGGTGAGCCTAATTAACAGGCCCCATGCTGTGCAGCCTTTAGGCTATCTGTGACCATTTGAATGTAAGCGTTTATTAAAGATGTTGCATTGTGTTGATGCTTGTAGTGTGGACCCTAATGATCAGAAAAAAACAGCCTGCTATGATATAGATGTTGAAGTGGAGGATCCACTCAAAGCCCAGATGAGCAACTTCCTGCTCTCCACTGCCAATCAGCAGGAGATTGCCACCCTCGACAACAAGGTACCTCAAGCACTTAGTAACACGTTGCCATTATTATAGACACCTTTTGGTTTATACATTTACACTGTCACTGTAGAGATCTTCAGGTATGATATTTGCCATTTCTTTTGTAACATTTTGCAGATCCATGAGACCATTGAGTCCATCAACCAGCTGAAGATTCAGAGAGACTTCATGCTCAGCTTCTCCAGAGATCCTAAAGGCTACATTCAGGACTGGCTGAAGTCCCAGAGCAGAGACCTCAAAGTTAGTTTTTAGACCTATTTGAGCTGGATTTTATCTGGGGAGGTTCTATAGTTTAAGGGATCACAGACACGATCCAGCAGTCTGCAGCAGGGGCAGTTCACCCATTTAAGCCATTAAGCATGGCTTAATAAAAATAAAATGGAAAAATCAAAACAAATTCAAGATCGTAACTTATTCATATATAATTTTTTTGTGTTTCTCTATATTTGGCAAACCTAAATGCTCCACCACACACTTCACATATTTTGTCTCTGTCATGTGCTTAATACTGAAACTTTTCCACCAGCCTGATCTGCAGAGTTTGTATTTTTGGGATCCATTTGTTAAAATTTCACATATATTTTATCCTGTACAAATTTACAAATTGACCAGTCAGATCTCTTACACATTACGCAAATTACATTACAGAACATCCTCTGGTAAAACTAATCCAGCTCCAATAGTGCTTAACTCTTCTTTCAGCTCCAGAAGTGCATTGATATGTTGTCACACTACTGTACTACTCAAATGGTGTATATCCGTACATGGATTTAGATATAGCTATGAGCTTAATAGATTGTGGGTAGTTTTAGAGGCATACATAAGCAAAAGAATCACACATTTAACACAGATTGAAGAAAGTGGATCTATGCTAATTGTGACACTGTCAGAATTCTGGGGGGGCCTAGCCTGCTAATGAGTACATCCTGATTGTTTGCAGTTGATGACTGATGTTGTTGGGAACCCCGAGGAGGAGAGAAGGGCCGAGTTTTACCAGCAGCCCTGGTCTCAGGAGGCAGTCAGTCGCTATTTCTACTGCAAGGTGAGACTGCTTTCTATCAGATCTATTTCAAGCATTTTTAAGAGTGCTACCACCAAGGAATGTCACTCTGTCACGTTTAGGTCAGTCTGACTGTTTCACATGTTATTCTCCTAGATTCAGCAAAGGAGGCAAGAGCTGGAGCAGGCCCTGGCTATGAGGAATACTTAGACTGCAGCTAGACCTCAGCAACCACTCTGACAACCCTTCTTTAGTCTGAGCCACATGGATGCCCCTCATTATCCTCATATGTTTTTTTCTACAGAGAGTGTGTGTGTGGGTGTATATGTCTGTATGTGTTTGTCGTCACTGTGACCCAAGGCCCAATCACGCAAAGCCGTTTAGAGGAGCTCTCCCATTTGTCCCTCTCAACCAATCCTGGTGCTCTGACCCATAACATTTGCATTAGAGTAGAATACTGATGAACCTACAAGTCACATGATTGATTTTGTAATAATACCAGTACAATCTATCAGCTGCCAGTGGATGTAATAATAAGCTCTACACTGTACCCCTGATTATATATGTATAAACAGAAGTGAACAGTTTCTGTTCCCTTTGCAATCTTGTGTTTTAATAAGCAGTAGTGGGCAGTATACCAGTTAAACTGGTGTACCGTTTGAAATTCTTCCTCAGGTATGGATTTTGTCATAACCGTTACATCTGTATGCTACAAATAAGCGCAGATAATGTGACATGTAAGCAGTTCAAACTACGCTAACGTTCGCCCGTTGTGTGGTCAGCTGTGTAATCTGTTGCATATGAAGTAGTCCACTGTTTTTGGGCCAGTGGATATAAAGGAATGGCCGGCCTTTTGGGGATAGCTTTAGTCTAATATGGATACCAGACTGATTGCCATGCTTCCTCTCATACTGCCTGAGATACTGCCTGACTATAAGCCACACTTGACGATCTGAGGCACTAGTATATGGGACACAAATGACATGGGAAATTGGACAAATTTCTCAAGTCATTTGCTGCTAAATGTTCTTGGACGTTTTAATTTCTACAAGGCTGAGGTTGGCTTCATATTGAGCAGTTTCTTATTCAGATTTCCTGTTCCACCTTAAATGGTGCAGCAGGTACATTCAAACGAATTTCTTAAGTCATTTGCTGCTAAACGTTGTTTGACATTTTCTTTTCTACATGGCTGACGTTGGCTTCTTTTTGGGCAGTTTCTGATTTGAAATTCCCGCTCCACCTTAAATGGTGCAGCAGTTACATTCAGGTGCCTGTACAGGTGCCAGAATATAACTGCTTCTTAGTTTGAAGTGGAAAAAAATTAGAACAAAAAGCTGCCCTATGTGTTAGAAAGTATTAGACAGCAGTATTGACATAGGTGTGGTGTGAAATATGGTTCTTATTTAAAAGTGAAGAGATAACTCAGAATAATAAAAATTGAGGGTTTACTTAAGCGTCTAAAATGGTTTATATTTGGAAATATACATATACAGTTATATATACCAAAACTGTCCAAAATTTTAATATACCATGATACATATTTTTGCCCACTACTACTTTAAAGTAATTTGAATTGTTATCAGACTCAAGCTTGTCATGAAAATGGGACATTCTTCTCTATCAGTTCTTGCTTCATTAGCATTTATAATGCATGGGGCCCATAACGTATGTCTTGGCATTCTGTACTATGAAGTATATCAAGCTGAGCCGCTGGACAGCAGCAGATACAGGAAATTCTGCCTTCTACAGCAGAATATTAGCATTTGGCTGACATTATTGTAATAGCAAAACTCAGTAAAAGTATTTAAAGATTGTTTTGCTGTCTTTAGCTTATCTTGAGGGGGACAGATGAAAGTTGTTGTGAACACAAGAGGCACATTAGACAAAAACAATACTGTCCTGTAATTTAAGGCAGTAGTGCAGCCGCTTCATTAAACAAGGTTAAATTGTGTAAATACTGGGGCGCAGATTCATGAGTTGTCTCTCCGATTAGCTGTAAGATATTATAAATGTGTTTATACGTTTGACCCAAAACATGGACGTTGTGGGACATGAACAGTACTGTTCTCGACATCTGTTTCCGGCCTGTTTTGAGAGTCCCTTCGTGTTTGATGTCTACCAAAGGTCACAAACTCTTAGGTTTTAAGTATTTATTAAGTCATTTCATAATGAAGGGCACCAACTAGTTGTTAGACATTAAATATATAGAAATTAGACAAACTAAATATCATGTTTAGTTTGGAATTTGAAGAAAAACACCTCAGTCACACACCACACCTTTTAAAACCTTTTGCACTAAGTGGTTTTTCATCGTTAACTGTCACTTGAAACAAACAAGGGAATGAAATGAAGGACAGCTTATTTTGTTAATATAGTCCCGTAATCTCATTGGCTGTGCGTGTTCTCAGCCCTCTACTGGATCTTAGCATTCAGGTGGAGGCTGACCGGTGTCATCCAATCAAGTACCTGAGATCATCAAACTTCTTCTCGTTGAGGAGAGTTATGTTCACCCGTTTTTTGTGGAACCTCAAGAAGTTAAGAGGGTCTGTTTCATTTTCTAAGGCCTATGCATGCTGCATGGACAGAGCTTTTTATACTTTCATACAAGGACGTTTAAAACCCTTCTGACCCAAAGGGAGGAGTTCAGAAGAGCACTGGCCCATGGTGACTGGGTCAAACCTACGAATGGACTACGCAGAGACCCATTTGGGTCATCTTACTGTTAAGTCTTCTGTCTTCTTGTTGTTTTGTCTTTGTAAAAGACCTAGTGATTTTAGTATTGGGAAAGAAAAATAGAAGCACACAAATTGATTTCTACCAGGACGCGGACTGCTTTGGTCTGGTTCATCATCAAGACTAGAGCGCCTCCTACTGAACCTCCTGAATCCAGCATCTACACTGAAGCATCACCACTTTGGAAACTGTGGTAGCAGCTAGCTGTTTCAGTATCAACACTTTGGACTTGTGGACTCGACCTTCAACCCTTAACATCTTTTCTGTTTCTTTTATCTCCTGAATGATTTGCTCTCCAAACCAAGTGCTACGAGGGCCAATTAGCACTGTTGTCAATTTAGCGATGGGTTCACTACTATGTATGCCTGTGGCTCAGGGTAGAAGTTGCCCTTTTTCACCAGCTCAACCTCCTAAGGTGAATCTTCCTGACCAGTACACTGGAAACATCAGCACTGGTCTTACATCTGCATTAAAGGGCAACTTCCACCAGCAGTGTGCCTCGGCGATATAGAAGTTGCTACTAACTGTTGATATAAGATCTATGAGCTTTTAGTAGAATGAAGAAGACTGATTGAATGTCTTCAGATAGGTCAGTTTGTACACAGTCAGGGCACATGAAGTATTAGAGAGCAGTATTCTAGGCCTTGTTAAAGTAGTTGGTTGAGCAGGTTGTTTCCAGTGGTTGACTACGATTTCCTTTCTATCTGATTCTGTTGTACGTTTGTTGTATCACCTTGTTCCAGTTTCAGCGGAGAGAAACTAGTGTGAGAGCCACAGCTGTGACTTTGTGGTACGGCGTGGATGTAAATAAACAAGCATTTGCCAAAGTTTGTAAAAGGGACCCGATTCTGAGGCTGTCGTGAGTTTTATTTGAGTGCGCATGAACTGACTGTAAGCTCATTCTGAAAGTCACAGCATACTTAAGAAAGCAGCATATGATACCTTAAAGTGCAGCTAGACTTGTGGGACTTATGTATATACTCACCGAGCATTTTATGTCCACTCACTGTCCACTCTATTAGACACACCTACTTTGTTGGTCTACCTTGTAGATGTGAAGTCAGAGATAGTAGCTCATCTGCTGCTGCACAGTTTGTGTGTCCATGTTTGTTTGGTTGGTGGACTATTCTCAGTCCAGCAGCGACACTGAGGTGTTTAAAAACTCCAGCAGCACTGCTGTGTCTGATCCACTCGTACCAGCACGACACACATCCATGCCACCACCCCGTCAGTGTCACTGCAGTGCTGAAAATGATCCACCACCCAAATAATACCTGCTCTGTGGTGGTCCTGTTGTGGTCCTGGCCATTAAAGAACAAGTTAAAGATGGATTACAGTCATCAGTGTAATTGTAGAACTATAAAGTGCTCCTATATGGTAAGTGAAGCTGATAAAATGGACAGAGAGTGTAGAGACAATGAGGTGTTCTTAATAAAGTGCTCGGTGAGGATATATACACATGTTCAAAAGTTTGGAATCAACTCAAAGGTTTGGAATCACTGTTAATTTTTTTTATTATAATAATAGGATGCTGTTACTCTACAACTTTGCATTCTTCAAATCATTTGTATGAAGCTGTGAAAAAAAGGTAGATGTAGAGCTGTAGATGAGTCCATAATAACGGAGAAATTGTAATAAAATTAATATCCAAAATGCCTCATGTTTGAAACATGGTTATCTACTCTATCAAGAGATTATTATAAATAAGGAATTACAGTATATTGCTAACTATTTAATAACTTTTTGATGTTCCCAAAAAAAGAAATAATGAACAAAACCTTACACTTACACTCACTTGCTTACGCTTACTGAGCACTACACTAATACAAAGAAGGGCCTCCCTTTGTTCTCAAAACAGCTTCAGTTTATCTTCTTCGTGGCATTCCTTCGGAATTCTGGTCCATGTTGACATGACATTGGCAATTCCTGCAGATTTTTCAGCTGCACTCTCATGCTGTTAATCTCCTGTTCAACCACACCCCAACGGTGTTCTACTCGATTCAGATCCAGTGATTGGGCAGGCCACTGAAGACCACTGAACTTAACATGTAACCAGTTTGAGATGACCATGCTAGTAGTAGCCATTAGTAGATGGGTAAATTGTGGCCATGAAGGGATGCACATGGTCAGCAACAATACTTAAACAGGCTGTGGCATTCAAGCCATTGATTAGTCCATGGATTCATGCTGTTGGTGCCAAATTTTGACCGTACTATCTGTGTGTGCCTCAGCAGACTTTGAGATTCATCAGACCAGGCTACGTTTTTCCAGTCTTCAACTAGGTCTGATGAGTTGTGCCTTCTGAGATGCTTTTCTGCTGACCACAAGTGTACAGAGTGGTTATCTGAGTTACCATAACCGTAGCCTTACCATACCTCAACCCAGCTTGAAACAGTCTGGCTTTTCTCCACTGACCTCTCTCAAAGTGTTTCCCTCCAAAGAACTGCCACTAACTGGATGTTTTTTCTTTATTGCACCATTCTGAGTAACGCTAGAGTGTGTGTGTGTGAAAATCCCAGATGTGCAGTTACAGAAATCTGCAATATAAGATCATTTTCACATAATTGTTAGTATTATGTCAAATGCAATGTCCTCCATTCTATTCTGAAATAAAATATATGTTTAAATATATGTTAATATAGAAATGTAGGCTACTATTTCACTTATTTCAGAATATTGCATTTGACATAATGTGTGTGTATATATATATATATATATAGGGTCTGTATCCCTAATCCACACTTGAGTTCCTCCCTTTCATAACTACAGAACTTACTTATTAGTTTCATAGTAGTTTCTAATTTATGTGTAATATTTTCTGAATAATAAGATTAAGATTAATAACTGGATAAAAACCTGCAGATTAAGGGGCTCATTTCTCAGACCAGGTCTGTTATAACAAATCCTGTGCAATAAATTTCTTTGACTTCACAGATAAATCACAATAATCTCTTACTGAAAGACAACAAAGCAGGCCTACAGTAAGTCTTTTGTGATGGATGTGTGCACGTGTTGCTGCGTCCAGTGCAGACAGATGTGTCATTGTCCCTCTCACTGCTTCCCTCTGTCCTGGGGAGGAAACAGGTGGCCGTTTGTGCAGCAGTCTGAGTGCGCATTAATAAGGTCCAGCCTCCTCATCATAAAAAGAGCCCTTTCACTTGCTCTCCTGTTCTCACCCACCCAATCTCTCTCTCTCTCTCTCTCTCTCTCTCTCTCTCTCTCTCTCTCTCTCTCTTTATTACGAAAATCTAGAGGAGTGCAGTACTTAAAAAAATCACATTTATATTTAATTCTACAAAATTGGTTCAAAGTTGAAAACATATTTTTTAAGTGACTTTGACTTTAGACTAGAATCCTTTTGCTTTGAGTGACCTTCTGCCCTCCCTGCTGAAAAAACAGAAACCCCTTTATGTCCTCACCTAAAAAAAAATCGTATGCAGACATCCACAGACAGAAGTGCCCACAGTTTCATTGTGGTCATCCTGTTATAGAGTGGAATCAATGCTTCACTTTCACAACGAACGTTAACCCCAGCTGCCAGCTCACCGTATGTAAATGACTGTGCTTGACTGGTGAAAGAGAGTGACGTAAGATGTGATTTAACCCTAATTATGATGTGACAGAAGTGCGGGGGTGTGACTAACACAACAAAAAAAAGCAAATTAAAATAATTTCAAAATGTAATGGGACAAATTTGGATGACTGTAACATTTTTTTCCTTACAAAAATGTAAATAGATCACTATTAATCCCAGGAAAGTCGTCTTTTACAGCAGCACAAAGTACAGTAAAGAGCAAAACAGAGCAAAAGTATTGCCATAAGCTTTTATACAGATGCATAAATAGAAAAAGTAAAGATATATAATAAAATACTAAAACAACCATAAAACATAATGTGCAGTATAAAAACAAGTAAGTAAAATCGCATAATCATGTATGTGACAAAGCAGTGGTGCATGTCACGTCCAGTGAATGAACCGAGTGACTAAACACTGTAAACGATAACATACGTTAATAGTTGTGCAATATATATACAAACATAAAAGTATAAAGTATCTATTTAAACACACATAAGCACCGAGCTGGTCACTGTAACTTTTTGGAGTAAGCTTTTGTTGTCACTGTGCTACATTTGCTCTGAAACATTTGCTTAAATAAGTACATTTTATTTCAAAAGTTACTTAAAGCAAATGTAACAGAGTAAATGTAGCCTGTTACTGTCCAACTCTGTGACCATCTGTGTGCTTATGTAATGTACTTTTGTTTGTTTTTTTAGAGATAATGTGTCATAAAGTCTATTTGAGATTATTGTATCTGGGAAAAACATATTCTTACTCTTTTGAAATAGAGTTTGATGTAGTATACAAACACTGTTAAAGGTTCAAATCATGTTGAATCCACAGTCCATGTATTTAAACTAAGCTGCACACAGCGCATTTTGAATTCACTGTTTTTGTAATGTTACAGAAAATGTACATATATTTAACTATTCAGCTTAAAGCAGGTTAGCTCAAACTGAAGTCAGAAGGTGCTTGGACTGCATTCAGCTTGGACTGCTTTTTGAATGCAGAGCAATGCAGGACTGCCAATCAGAAGAGAGCTCATTTACATATATCAGTCTTAAAGACACAGTAAAAAGCTTGTTTAATTCTAAGGGATAAAGAGAGGTTGGAAAATGGTCATTTAAAAATGAATTATGACTGTTTATGGTGCATAACACCACACAAAGGTTATAAGCGCACCTCCATTAAAAGATAAAATACAATACAAATTCTGGATATAGGTCTTTTAATAATTTAGCTTGATTTGACTCCAGTGTGTGATGATTAAAATATGGAGTTTGCACAATGCTAATTGGTGGCTATAAGCTTCCACTACTTGTATTAGCCTTGTAGCTCCAGTGCAAAACTAAAGAAGCAAACTTCATGCACCAAACACTGGCTGATCGATTACATTTGTCTCAAGTATTAAAACAGTGTACATTTTTTTGTGGAACTATCAGTTTAAGCTCTCTCTCTCACACTGTCCCTCTATTTCTCTCAGCCCCTCTAGACATGCAGTATGCGTGCTGAATTCCAGCCAGGCAGGAGAAGGCCTGAGGGGGGAAGGGGGGGTTTGAGCCAGCAGCAGCAGAGCAGAACTCATTTACAGCAGCAGCCGGAAGCTGCTTCAGCACAGCCTGCTTACTTCTTTTAGTACTGCCGTGACACTGAGGAGCAGGCAAATTTAACACAAACCCCCAACCACCTTACCTGAGGCTTCTTCTGAAACACGCACTCCCTGCAGAAACCTGCATTTCAACCCGCAGAAGTCATGACAGTATTTCTTTTGATAACAAAAGCATGGTGTAATTCCATATGAATTATTTCTAATATGTAAAAACAAGTAGAGAAATTCTGTTAATTCAAATTTTCAACCAATGCCACACATGTGTTCATAAGTTCAAGAGGAGATTTTTTTATTATGATCTATAAGTGTGTGAATAAGTGAATATGTATGACATCGTCTTAAAATCTCCAGCAAAACACCTCTGACTTTTAAATTATTATTTCAGGCTTTACAGAGTGACTTACACACCATATTTTAGCATGTTTCTCCTGAGTCAGTAATGTGACTTCTTTCAATTTTAACAAAAAAAATCTCACATAGTGCAGCTTTAATGAAAAATTATCGCTGTGTGAACAGTCTTGTTCTATGGAAAAAAAAAAATATTCTTTACATTTTTGTCACATTCTTGTCATTTTCATCTTGTCAAGTCAGAAAGGTGCAGACTCAAATACAGAATGTATTGAGTACATGTAACTCATCATGTAACTCGCTATGTGATTAAAAGTACGATTATTGTCTTTCACAATTTCACAATTCACAATTTCTATGTATTTGCTAATTTAAACATATTGGAAAAAATAAAACATAAAATATAAAGTGTGCAGAGCTGTGCCCTCATGTAGAGGATGTTTTAACTTGGTTTCCCTGAGAAAACCAACAAGGCATGTCATCTGCCCTGGGGCGCAGATACTTTTGCATACAACTGTAGCACAACAACAGCAATAACTTGATTGCTGAGGGCTAATAATCTAATATGTATATGTGTGAGTGCCTTTAGTATGTAGACACTGTGGAGGCGCTCTGTGAATAAGTGAACAAATGCCCAGGATTGAATTCTATATAAAGATCTACTTATTTCTCACAGCCAAAAACTTGAATTGGGAAACTTCCTTCAGCTTCAGATAGAGAGCTCAGAATCCATACGTTCACCCAGACGCTTATGAGTTCAGTTTGGTTTGCTTTCTTTCATTATTTCCAACCATTTAGATATAGAAGCAAAGTTCTCTCTAAGATAGAATCTGCTGCTGTTTCTGATATTAGGACCTGGTATCTGGTGTTGTTCCAATTGATCCACCCCTGCAACACAAATTAGTCCAGCTAACGGGTCAGGGGAAAACCACAATGTAATATTGTACATGAATGTTTGAGGATGGCTTCATGAGGCCTCTTTGGCACTATAATATGATATTTTTGTGAAGACAAACTCACTGCAGAATATCAGCATTTCCCCAGGATTATAAAGCACATTTAACAGATCGTGGAGAAAACTATTTTTCTTACTTTTTAAATAAAGGAGTTTGATGTATTATGCAAAGATTTTTGAACACGTCAGTCTTTACGACACAGTAACAAAAACAGCCTGATTAATTCCAAGGCATTAAAAGTGGTTGGTTAATGGTCATGTAGATATTAATCATAATTATTTTTGGTACATAAAAGCACCTAATTGTCAGAAGAACACTAGGAGAAAAACAAAAAACAAGAAAAATGATATGAGCATACAGGCCCTATTACAGTGAATACTGGTATTATATTATCAAGTAGGCCAATGTTTTTCTACCACTGGCCGCAGACCACAAATAAGCAAAGAAGCACCCTCTGGTGGTCCTTGGGCCAATACTGAGGGGGAGCCAGTGGACCTTTTTGTTTTGAAAATCAGTGAAAAAATAACTGACTTAATAATAAGACAAAGATATTAAACATATTTTAAATCGCTAAAGAATATTAACACATCACCTGCAAGAACAGCACATGAAGCAGCTTCATCTATTTCTTGCCTCCCCTGATGTTTCACTCTATTCACTCTTCCACGCGCAGAGTTTCTATGCTGCTGAAACAAGTACAAAACAAGTTTACATTAGCCTAATATTTAATGTCATATGTTACATATCACTGTATTGAAAATTCCCAACTACAACAGCCCTAATATCAACAAAGCACTGAAACAGAAATAAATGCAGAAAAAGCTTTTTTATGCACGTTTGAAATAAAATTAGGTCTTGACCGAATCTCCTGGACAGTGGGCAATGACAGAGAAGTCAGTGCTAAAGCTCTAAACACAAATTTTCTTTTCTCTTATAGATTATTTTAAAGATGTTTCCCTTAATAGTCAATGTCAGGACCTGAGAAATTTAAAAATAAGCAAAAAAATTGTTCTTTCTTTCTTTGTTGCTTTCTTAAGATAAATAGTTGAGCCTTGGGGTGGAAAAGGTTATCCCTGATATAGACTGTGTGATTAGAAAGCTGATACAGAACAGTAAGGGGTTGCAAAGCTACAGACAGACACAGTGCAGCGGTATCCAAATCGCATAAAACATGAGATAAAACTGTCTGGAAGATTTCTAATAGTGTGAGCTAAATTACTCTGAAACGCATTCAGAATACAAATGATAGCCTTTTTCACAGAAAAAGCTCCTCCTGCCATGACTGAATACCGTTAGTATTCACTTTGAAGCCCTTCAGACAGGAATCAGAGCCTGAGCACAAAGTTAAATATGTCTCAGAACTCTAGAGTGCAGTTCCACTTCTCACAGACCACAGCGCTGCTGAATCAGCTGACAGTTAATAGTTTTAATGTGTAGTAAAATGCCACATGTGGGCCGCACTTCATGAAATGTTTGTTCTAAAAGGCTAAAAGGAGTCAGCATGTTTTACTTAGATTGTGGCTGCTGTTTGATGGAGCACAGGATATTGAACTGGCCTCACATGAAAGCTAACAGGCATAAAGATGGTAAGAGGACGAGAGGCCTCGAGACCTCTATCACGAGAACGCTAAAAGCAAACAAACAGGTGGAGCTGCTTGTGTGCTGCAAATCCTAAATAAGAGTAAAGATACATTATTTTAGGCATTTAAAAACAAATAAAAGTGTCACATTCATTCACTGTTGCTCCAAATTACCAAACCAAGAAC
This sequence comes from Colossoma macropomum, assembly GCF_904425465.1. Classification (NCBI taxonomy): domain Eukaryota; kingdom Metazoa; phylum Chordata; class Actinopteri; order Characiformes; family Serrasalmidae; genus Colossoma; species Colossoma macropomum. Next base: position 35,443,413 of record NW_023494805.1, read on the forward strand.
ATAAATAACACAAACAAACTGTCCTCTGAAGACAAATGCATTTAAATACACCAAGTCTAAGGCTTTGGTCACACTGCAGGCCAAACCGGACTTGTTTTCTTTATAATCCTTTTAGACTGACTGTTCAAATTTCAAGCTACAAGTGACCAAATCTGATTTGTATAGTCAGACTGTAATTCCATTGTTTACATATACACATTGGTTGCCATAGTAACGATGCACGCATGTGTGCGCTGACCAGGTAGGGGCAAACCTAATGGTCTAACTAGCTAACAGAACAATCATGCTCTAATTCACAACACAGTTACACAGTTTAACTACAGCATGAACAGAATTTACCGTTAGCGAAAGCTGACCTGGTCAGCACACTGCTAACAAGCTCAGAGACAGGCTTCAAGTTCAGATCATTCAGCGAAGTAATCACTGTCAACAACAGAGTAGTAAAAAGATGTTACCTAAATTGCTATTAAAGCTTTTACTCTAGAAGTTTCCCATTAATATGACCTAGTATCTCATAATCACTTGGTATCTCATAATTATGACTTCCTATCTAATAATAATGAGATACTGTCATGCTTACGACTTTTAATGATTTAATATCATAGTTATGATTTAGTACGTCATTATTATCACTATTTCTTAATTTTGACTTGCTCTTATATTTATGACTTAGTATCTCATAATTATGAGATAGCAAGTCATAATTATGAGATATTAAGTCATAACTATCAGAAACTCATCATGAGGCATTAAATCATAATTATAAATCATAACTTTCTTAGTAGTCAGTAAGTCATTATGACACAGTCACCTTTTTTCCTTTAAGTGTCAGTAGCAGCTTTCACGAGTGTGAACGTGCACCAGTGACCTTCTTGTCGCACATTCTAATGTCATTAACTGCTGCACTCCAATGATAAAACACATATAATCTGAACATTTTAATCTGATTTGGCTGTAAATTGCTGGCAGCTTTGGATTTCAGATGGTGTTCTTCCAGCTCTGCTCCCATCTGCCTGACTGCCTGTCTTTGTGGCTGCAGATCTGTGTTTCATACTGGTAGTGTGTGAGTAGGAGAGACACTTCGCCATCATCATGATTGTTTGTTTCTACTTTGTGACTTTTTTCTCTTTACTGTATTTCTAAGTCAGGGCAGCTGTGTAGGGGAAAAGGCCTGCTTTCTTTTGGATGGGTTCCTTTTTCTCCTGTTTACTGGATAGACAGGGTGCGAGGGTAGTGATTTTCATTTTGTTTTGTTTTTCTTTTTTAGGGTAGGCTTAGTTATAACAATTCATGGTCAGTTAGTGGGGGTTATGTTTATTATTTTAGGCATACTTATCCCTGACGATAACACTGCTATGAAGTAAATAAACATTCTGTTTGGCTTGTATTCTGGTGTGGGAGCAGGAAGGGAGGACAGGGGGCCTGTCTTCGGCTTGGATTTCTAGGCTGTGATATGTTTGTATGCAACCAAATCAGTTTTAAATTCTTGAAAGCACTGATTTCAAACTTTTGAGTGATTGAAAAAAAAATGGCCAGACTGATGCTTAGATTTGGTAGATAATTCAAACCAATATTTGATGCTGTGTTTATTGCATTCCAGAAGAGCTGAATGTCTGCTTTTTGTTTATTTTACTGCATTTTTATTCCTACACACTTCTCAATAGGCCTAAGTCAGGCTGATGTAGTCCCAGGTTCTACATTTTATAAATGTACAGCATCGACAGATTCAGTCACATGCTAAAGTTATCCATCCATCCATCCATCCATCCATCATCTAAACCGCTTATCCTTCTGGGTCGCGGTGGGGTGCTGGAGCCTATCCCAGCTGTCATTGGGCGGAAGGCAGGATACACCCTGGACAGGTCGCCAGTCCATCACAGGGCAGACAGACACACACTCACACCTAGGGGCAATTTAGCACATCCAATCAGCCTGACTGCATGTTTTTGGACTGTGGGAGGAAACCGGAGTACCCGGAGGAAACCCACGCAGACACGAGGAGAACATGCAAACCCCACACAGAAACAACCCTGGTCATGCTAAAGTTATGTTTGTGCAAATTATGTTTGGTCATATTACATGTTTTGAGTGAAAATAATTTAACACATGCTCTTCTGAGAATAAAGTTCTGCACCTTTTAATGCTCTGTTTGTTAAATCACTGTTTGCTTGCTGAATTTTACCATATTGGGGGAAACCTAAAACATGGCCTGTGCAAAAGTTCTAAGTTTTATTTTTTCCAATATGTCAAACTCAACTAATACACAGAAACTGTGTACTAAAATTTGCAAACTTAAATAGCATATTTAAGTTCTCTGTAGAGTATTTGTTCATTCATTTTCACTTAGAATGTCAACAGAACATGAGCAAACTTTTGCATGCGACTGTAGGAACATTAATAATATCAGTTAGCAGCATCAGCTCAGAATCCCTATATCAGTGCCTCTCTTCAACGAGGCCTACAATATATATAAAGGCCCTGGTCTACACTGTGTATCAAAACTGAAAGACCACATTTTCACAAATATTCAGGTTTTTATTTGACATCAACAGGTTCAACACATTTCATTCAAATCTCATACAATCATGTACGTAAAGAAAGGCAAAAGGCTCAAGGTGCGGTTGAAGCAGGAGCTTAAAAGGACAGTTCAACATTTTGGCAAATAATCCATCTTCTGGTTAGTCATAAGTATGAATTCATTTTTCCCCTCACTGTACAGTCTAAGGTAACAGAGAGGGAGGACCTCTCAGCTTGGCAAATTTAATGGAACATCTCACTGTAGTTAACGTTATACGTTATTAAACAGCACCTTTATTATGATCACAGTCAGAGTGTATATAATTAGCAGGGCAGGGACGAGTGGTTAAGGCTACTGACTACAAACTGCTGGTTTTAACCTGTCAGGGCTCTGTGAGTGAGTCTGAAGAGTCACACTGAGCCGTTAAAAATCTTAAGCAAGGCACTTCTTACAACAGGAGCCAGATGTAGTTCCCTTTTTTCACTGTAAAATCTAATTAAACAGGCCTAGGTTTCCCAGAAATATCTTAGCACAAAAATAATTCTTAAATGGTAGAGTGAACATCACACTGAGCACTCTTTCTCTTCCAGTTAAGATGATCTTAACACTAAGATTCTTTTGGGAAACTGGGCCTAGAGCAGTTGTGGAGGAACTCAATGACCCCATCTTGGTTACAAAATCTTCATTTTTGATTCCCTGTGAAGTATTTTCAACCCAACTGCGCCAACTGTTCATTCCCCTAATGACAAGGGTTTAAGGCTTTGCTTCTCAAATGACAAGAAAGCTGTAGGAAAGAATGCACCTAAGGAAAGTAGTCTCAGCATTATATGTAAAATTAATTATTATTATCATCATCATTATTGTTAGTATTACAAGCAGTCAGATTGATTCTGACTCCTGGCAACCATATGGATAGTGCTCAGAAAATCCTGGCTCGGAAAATTAATTTAGCAGAGAAAAATATACAAACTGTACTGCGCAAACGTTTTAGGCACATGAGAGAATTTGATTTAAAAAGCTGCTTTAATTGATCAGCCTTGTAGACGCCAAGTATTAACTACAGTTCTCATCCAATACCTGGTTCACTTAATCAATATTTCACTAACTGTGCTGCTGAAGGAATTTAGTACATCTATGTGATGACTTTGGACCTCATAGAGAAATCTGGAACCAAACTATGTTCTTCAAACTAGCTCACAAGACATCAACTCCTTCCTTCAAAATTAGAAATGCTTGTTACTTTTTACTAAATTTAAGTTTATTTCTATTTGTTCTAATGACATATGGTGATTTTACAAGCACACTTATTTAAAAAACACACTTATTGCCAAGATAGACGGTTTTAAACAATGTGCTGAGGTGCCTAAGACTTTTGCACAATACTGTATTTATTTGCCAAAATGCTGAAACGTCTTTTTAAGATCAGAGTTCACTACAATTTGTTCACATATAATAAGTCGGTGTCTCTAAAGATTTATTGAAATGATGTATTCAGTAGATGTGGGCAAACTGCACACTGAGGGCCGTGTGCTCAAGTACCATTCGTAAGAATTTGTACCATTTTAAATATTTTCTACCTGCAAAACGTTTATATATTTCTTAAAAGGAAATACTTTTTACTCAGTAATGTACTATTTCTCACATCTAGTTACTGTTCAAGTTCAATGTTTGCGTTTAATACAATTTTAATTTTGAATTTTTATGCATTGTAACTTGGGTTGTTAGTAAAAGCTGCTTTTGCTTCTACTTAGGTCAATGTTTTCAACAATTTAGTTGAGTTGCAACCAATCTCTGTAAAATGACACCCAACATTACAGTGATAAAGCATTAAATGTTAAGTATTACGCTAGTACAGTACATGACTACATACCCCGACAGCATGTAATCAAATACAGCATTACAATGTACTTGCATAGCACTTAGGTTATATTTATAATGCTAATAGTAGATAGACCTACAATTAGGGACACCAAAACTCAAGTTTGACCAGTAAGTCAAATGAATTCCTTTTTTTCTTCCTAGGAAACTGATGACCGTTAAGAATTTAATTCAGTTAACCGAGAATTGAACCACCCAGTTTACTATAACCAGGTGGAGTAGTCATGTACACAGAGTTGAGTTCACTACGTTTCATTTCAATGAGAGTGAGTCACTATGACCCTGTTTACACCTTTTCATTTAATGTATCTTGAGTATCAGGATTACATTCAGATAGAGATTACCCACGTAAAAATGCCAAAACTCCTCTCAATACTCCCTCGGCCGCTCTGCATAAGGGGCAAAAACCCCCACCATACTGCCATGTCTAAACAGAGACATGGCGCTTTCATTACAGCTCCACTGAGTTTAAGTCAAGGGAGTTAAATAAAATAGAGTGGCAGTTTGGTTAATCTTTACTTCCCCATAATGTTATTTACTGTCTTGCTACATTATGTTTTAATGCATGACCTAGGAGACTAATTATTCAAAAAAGCCTATGAACGTGAGAGTAAGGAAATTAATAACGTCATGCAAAATTATGATTTTCAAAGCAGAAACAATCTTTCAAATAGAACAGGAAAAACAAGGAACAACTCAGACAATCAGTTGTTGAGCTGATTTGCATATTATGCACCACATGGAAATCAGATTTCAGTCTAACCAGAGAAACATTTGACTTAGTAGTGGGCAGTAAAAAAATCCACAGTATAATTAAAATTTCTGGTGTTTTCAGTATATATCACTGTATATATATATATAGACATAGACATATAACATTTTAGATGGCTAAGGTAAGCCTATTGTTGCAGGCTAACAGGAGCTTATTATGCTGGGATGTTCCTTCACTTTTTCGTAAGAAACATTTTTAACAACCAAATTAAACAATAAATAATTTTGCTATGCAAAACAGTAATAACAAAACTGAACAAAACATAGATAAACCTATGTCAGTATTGCTTTGTAACTCTAACCTCTAAAGTGCCACCTTAAATGGTGCAGCAGTTATGTTCAAGCACCTGAATGTAACTGCTAAACCATTTAAGGTGAAATAGGATATTCAAATAAAAAGCTAACTTCAGCACAAGTCAATTGTCTCATACTTGTGTCCCACAGACTTGTGTCTCTGACTGTTTGGCATTTGGAATTTGGAAAACATTATAGTCATTTATGTTTCAGTACCAGCTGATCCACAGCTTGTTTCACGCACAAGGCCCCCACCGCAGCATTATCTGGCCAAGTCAGGTGGATTCTCAGGCAGTAGCAGTGGAAATAGAATCACGACAATTGCTTTGGTGTCCATGTTAGGCTAACCCCAAATGACCAGCCATTCCTTTATGTTCGCTGCCTCAGACACAAAGTAGACCACGTGAGATGCAACAGACTAGTCAGGGGAGGGACTAGATCGAAGGACTGCTACATATTTATTTTTACTTGAAACGTGACAACCATTCCTCGCTCAGCCAGTCAGCTACTCTTTTTGTGCGTCACATTATCTACGTGTGGCACACAGGTGTAACGATTATGAAGAAACTCATATATACCAGTATACCAGAAAACTGCTATACTGCCCACTACTAATTTAATAAGTGTAAATGCATGTGGTTAAACTCTTATCAGGTAACAATCCAGATAAAAAGACACATCAAACAGGTGTAAACAGAGTCTAAGACTCTATGCATCGAGTTAAAAGATCAAGCGCCATCCAGTCAAGTTCACTTTATGTAACAACCAACAGGCTAAACCCACTGAATAAGTTCTTGTGGTTTAACAAGTCCCATTCAATGAGCAAGAAAACCTTGACTGAGTCAATAAGACAACCTCATAAAATCTGAGTCATTCAGTGGGTCCAGGTCAGATAGTTACAGTTTTAGTTGCTGCTTAAGGTCCAGTAAGGCCCGTTTGTTGGTAGAATGAGATTCACTGAGTGTGATTTACAGTCACAGTAACCAGTGTTGGTTCCTAGGTACTGTTGGCCTGCTCTTGCTCAAACAGTGCCATAGCCAGATGAGATCGAGAGGCCAGCCCCTCTAGATTGCTCAGCACACATCGATGGTAGATGTCTTCACTGAACCGAGGGTTACAAACTCGACGAACGTATTTCTGCACCAGAGCTGGCTCCACCGCCCGGAACACATGCAGGCCCGAATAACGCACAAAAATCTCATACACATCCATGCTCTCCAGCATCTCGTCGTTGTCCAAGATGTCAGCCGCCATTCTGGTGCGGGCAGCCATGTAGTCTGCATTGTAGAAACAGGCCTCCTCGAAGACGTGGCGGTCAAAACGGCCATCGCGCAGAGCCTCTGAAGAAAAAGACGAGGCAGCAGAAGGCTGCTGGTCGCGGTAAACAAGAGCAGGGCTGTATTCTTGGAAGTGGATGGGGAAGAAGACCTGCCAGTTGCTGATGGCGTTCATTCGGCAGCGGTTCAGAAAGTCAGCATTCACCTCAGTCCAAACGCTGGCCAAAAAGAACAAGGTGTCCACTGGATGCTTCTTGGAGATGATGTCCATAAGCTTGACCTGTGAGGGTACCTCTGTTTTGACGCTAATCCACGGGATCTTCACGTCACTGTAGCGCTTCTCCACCTCGCCAATCATGGCCTTGACTCCAGCAAAGACGTCCGTTTGGCTGACCCTCTGTGCATCGAAGGGATCGTATACAAACAAGAAGGTAAGCAGAGCATTGTCACGAGTGTCCAAAGCATTCATGACATATGTGTCCAAAAAGTTGCCTACAAAGTCCTGATCACGTGCCGTTACTGGAAGGATGACCTGCACCCTTGTTGCTTCAGTCACGTATGGCATCGGAATGATCTCGATGGCACTGAGAGGCCTCAGTAGGCCAACTCGCTTGGCAATGACCTGACTGTGACCCTTCTGTGTAAAGGCCTCCAGGGCCAAGTCCAACATGTACTCCATGCCTCGCGTAGGGTCAAAGCGGCGGTAGCCATTCAGAAGCCGTTGCTTGCGGAAGCGTAGCTGCGGTTGATAACGCTCGTTCAAGCGCTCCACAGCCGTCTCCAGAATGGAGTTAACGTCCGCGCGGTCAGCTCCACGGAGTTCACACTTTGGTGAGCTGTCTGCGCATGAATAGATGTGGTCTTCGGTGAAGTACTCCCAGTTAATCACTTCAAAGCGCGTCTTGGGTCGGAAAGGTGGGTTGACTCCAATGGGCCACGTGGCACCAGCTTTGCCCTCTGGAGTGAGCTCACTCAGGTTACTGATTTGAACCTGTGAGAGAGCAAACAACAGTTAAAATGTCTACTCAGAAAAGGCTTGTTAATTATTTGATTAGTTGGACGTTTAGGCTGTAAATGGTCAAAAGTGGCACTTTCAGTTTTTAGCCAAAGGAATAAAAGGATGAAAATGTCAAAAATATCTGTATAGAGATTAAATAGGACTACAGTGAAGTGAAAAAATATAACACAACAAATCATCTGAATGATAATCATCTGAATGAAAATGAAAAATAGTGATTAAATACACTCTTAGTCAGCACAGGCACATTGACCAGCTAGGGTTAAACAATGGAAAAAAGTCAGCTGGAAAAATATTTCGTAGTTCCTATGAGGACAATACACAAATGATTTATAATCTCTGTTCATCATGAATAGCAAGAGGTGGTATGACACTTAAGAATTTCTCCACTACAGGTTTGTTACCACTTGAAAACAAGACATCTCCCTCAATACACAGAGAGACAACCACAGGTAGCCACAGGTTTTAAAATGACAAAAAAATCTCAAGTGACAGTGCAAAGTTTAATTAAAAAATAACGGAATTCATTACCTTGGATGAAATTCTGGAGCCTACATAGTGTAATCATTTTACCATTTTTATTTAATGCAAACTTTTTATTTGTTGTCAACTTAGTTTTGTCTTATTGAAAATAGACTTTGTCAATAATAAAAGTTTTCTTTACTTTCTTTGTTAACTTGTAGTTGTCATTAATATATTTATGCAAATGCCTAAATAGAACAGGAAATGTTAAGATAAACAAAGAAAATGTTCTTTCCGTTCTTGGCTTCAGTTTTTGGCTAGGTGTGTCTTAAATTTTGATTTCGGCCAGGAATTTTTAGTGCATCACTAATGTTTTATGTAATGTTCCAATCGTCTAATCAATGCAAAATGATTAATTTTATTCAGATATGAATAGAAATTAAGAAATTAAATTGCTCTATCCATGCTCTGCACACAAATGCATTCTTTCATAGCAACTGCTCTGATGTACATGCATTACATAAACGTAAATCATATTCAATGAAATTTAGAGTGCACTATTAACTGATATTTGTTTTGAATGCATGTGAAAAGGCACACTGTCACACTGTAAACAACACAGTCCAGCTCAGAACCATAACATTTAAATCTGGGAACTCTGGGAATATTGTGTTGCGACTCTAAATGCCAACCTAAATTCATTCGGTTGAATGGAAAATGCTGTAAAGCTCCTAACAGTTGCTACCTAAGGAACACATTTATGGAAAGAGCATGGACAGATAAAGTGCCCAACACTTTATCCACCACAACAACAGATAGTAGAGGAAGTGAATCCTAATTTACAGCAAGTAAGTTTACTCTAGTTCACTCTGACAGTGGGTCAACTATTAAATTCCTTCTCCTCTGCAGGCACCCTGTTCACCCTGATCTTCAGCCACCCCTGTGAACTGTTTGCTCAGTCTGCAAGGCGAGCCTCCACAGCTAGCTTGGTAATCCAGCAGTGGAATATTAGACTGAATTTCCCAGTGGAACAAACATCTATGAGCCAGCCTTTCATTACCCATCACAGTAATGCCTTTCTGCTTGCCTTTCAATAAATCAGCAGCGTCGTAATAAAGTGGGAGAAAACTATTTAGTACTCTTTCCTAATGACTACAGTTTCACCACACATTATTTAGTCTGGTCATTAGCATGGTTTTTATGTTTGACAGGAAGCTGATTTTACATGTGGAAGGTTAATATTATTGGGGCCTTTTCATTACTTTCAAAAAAAAACAAAAAAAAACAGCAGTAGTGACCTGTGAGAAAAATGAACTACTGACAAATTGCTCAGACGCTAAGTACACTCAAACTGTCATCTAGGCTAGACAAAACATGCAGGGGGGAAAAAGAGCTTAAGGCTAAAATACCAGATATCTATGTGAATATTTTTCTGTGGAAGCCTGGACAAGAAAAAATCCCATACATTCGTCCAACATAAGATTTATTCCCTATATCTAATATCCATTTTGATGTTTATAACATGATACAATATGATAGCCTCCTTGTAAACAGACACTGTGGCATACAGTCTTCAACCAAAAAACAAGTTTCAGGTACCTTATATATTTTAGTTTTGAGCATAATTTGAAAATACCAGCTGTCCTTTAAATTCTATGAAAACCTCATGATGACCAAACTAAAAGAAACTGTTCAAAAACTGCTTGGATCAAAATCTCTGTACATTAACTTACATTGAAAGTTAAGAAAAAAATGTTTCTCCTTCTGTAAAGTTACCATTTTGGAGATACAAGGTTTTTGTTCAACAGTGACGATATAATTTAAAGCACACACTAACATATGGTCCAAAAGCCTGAGACCACAAGTGAAAATGCTTCTACTTTGCTTTCTTTTCTAATTTAACTAATAATGTCTTTCACTACAAATTATATTAGCAATTTAACATACTAAATGAAAAGTACAATCTTTGAAATATAACTTAATATATGTTATTTACTTATATATTATATATATTATATATATATTTTTATATATATATATATATATATATATATATATATATATATATATATATATATATATATAAATAACAGAATTTCTTAGTATGTGGTACTGTATGTCCCCCTTTGCTTAAATGTCAGCGTGCACTCGAGACATGAACTTCAGAAGTTTGTATAAAAACCTCTGACAAGCAAATAAAATCCACCTGCAAGTCGTCTGAACAAGAGTTTCAATAAAACAAATAAGACGTTAAAAAATCTAACCTTTTTGTACAAAAGCCTTTACAATATCACAAATGTGCTTAAATTTGAACGTGACCTAGAAATAATATAGAATTTTAGGTATTTCTTCTGCATTTTACTCATCATAACTTCTCTTTGTTTTCATTTTTTCAAAATTTAAAAGTTTCTGTTGTTTATTTCCAAGTTGAAAAAATGAAAAAATCCAGATCTTCAGCATGGTCAGATTTCACTGTAAATCGCTGGACGTCACTGTATTACTGCATGCTATTATATTCTGAAATCAAACACTGCGCCAAAAAGCAAAATCTAGCATGAACATATTATTGCTATTAATCAGTTTATACTGCCTATTATTATATGCAAGAGATTTGTGAAACAAAGGACAGTTTACTACAGTAATTAGGCTACATACGCACCTGCAGCTGCTGTATTTGAGCATAAGTCCAGTCCAGTTCAATCTGGCTGTAGCGTTTGTGCAGGCGGTACATGAGCGTTGGCTCTGAGACAGGGTGCACAGTGAAAGCGTTCTTGAATTGGGAGCTGTCTTCACGCTCAGGGTCTGCGTTCTTCTGTAGCTCAAAGTAACGGTATGTCATTTCCTAAAGAACAAAATGCATGTGATAGGAAAGTAAGTACAATATTGTTTCATTTGCAGTATGAATTTAAAATTACACTGTTGTAATAATAATGAGAAATAATCAAATAGGCCTAGCTGTAATGTAACAATGCAAAACAGACTCCATCTGATCCTGGTTTAAACGACTCAATGTGAAAAGAGTTATCAGCCTTATAAAAAAAAGCCCTGCCGCTACATGAAGCCAAACATGTGAATCCCATTTAGACAAGCATTAATTCTGTATTAAAGTTTCTCTGATTGGCTTGTGTTAGACAGCAATTTGGACAGCTTTACTGCTCATCATTATCAATGATGCTATCCAAGTTAAAGTGACGACATAACACCACAGGGACACACTGGACTGTTAGGAGCACAGCTGCAGGTTCATGGCTAATCCTGCTGTTCTAACCGCTAAATTGCACAACAGCCATTTGAAATAGCTTACATACAAAGTCTGAGTATTAGTTTCATACAAAGTCTGAGGAAATGAGGAACAACGTCACAATAGATGATGGGTTTACTGGAGACTTTCTGGTCAGGTAATTTATGGCAATTTATTAAATGTTAATTCTTAAAAGTTACACTTATCAGCAGAGATAACAAAAGCATGCTCTAATTTTATATTAGTTATTTCTCACTCTCAGCTCATTGATACTAGCACTAAAACTGAAAACATGTAAAACGTGTATTCAAAATGTTAGAAGAGGAAATATTTGATTATGATACAAATTTGATTTGATAGTTTTTGTTGTACAAATGGCTTTGTGGAAGAAAAAAAAACATCAAATAAAATAAAAAAATGTAAGAAGTGCAGACTAGCCTATATTACTATTTATGTAATTAAATTACATTTAAACAGTAATAATATATTGTAACTAAGTAGTAACTGAAGACTTCTATGGATTTTTTCATCACCCTAATGGAAATTTAAGGGATTCCTTTTCATGTAAAAGCAATTTTCTTCACTTTTTTTAAATAAAAGACTTTGATGTAGTATGTAAACATTGTTAAAGTTTCAAAGCACAGATTATTTACATATATCAGTCTTAAAGGCACAGTAGCAACAAAAGCAGCCTATATAATTCTATGGATGAAAACAGTTTGGAAAATGAATGACAGTTTTTGTTTCATAAATCCAGGCCCTAAGTGGAATAAAATACAAGACAAATGTAGAATATAAATCCTATAAGACTACACCTAGTCTAGTGCATATCTGTCAACTGTTCTGCCTTACCTGATGCTTCTCCACACAGCTCAAACCCAGGTAGTCAATGATGCAGCGGCCAAGCCACTCATCGGGCCTTACGCTTAGGATGTCGTTGCGGCAGGAGTCCAGGTGGGGCTGCAGTCGCGCCAGAAGGCTGCGTGACAGCAGATAGCCGTATCCACCGTGACAGTAACGAGCACGCTCCTCGCCACCAATAAACTCCTCTGCACGCCCCATATAAAGATCCTGCCCTGCACTCAAATGCCCCACGAGATCCATCACCCGCTCCGCCTGCGTGTACGTGTCGTCTTGCGCCAGGTAGAACCAGTCGTATTCATTGCCATGGTGCTGATGTAGGTGACGTATCGTCTCATACATCAGCCACACGGGTCGGTCGTCACCGTGAGCGACAACAGTCATACCATGAGGTATCTTAGTGCTTCGGAGGCCGGTGAAGAAGAAGGTTCGGTGGAAGCGGTGAGCCACTGTGCGGTTGACTGCTACACCCATTGTGTTCAGGGTGGTGCGCGAACTCAGGATGCCCACCAAAAGACGCTCTCGAATGCCAAGCTCTGTGTGGATATAACGCGTCCTGCACGGGGGGGGAAAGGAAGAGATGGGAAAAGGTTAATCCAACCTGTCAGAGAATCCACAGCTTTTTATATTTTCCTCTCAGTTTAGTCACTGCTAATAGCCAGGACTGCCTCCATCACACACTGCTACCAAACTGAGAAGGTTAACATGTACTTCCTCTGAATCACAGGAAACCCTGCTGTGCGCATGTCCACCAGGCTTGAGCCAACAGACAACAGTTTTAACATTTATATGTCTGAAAACACACCAACTGTGGGTTTAAAATGCACAAAAGTAACTATGTCACATGATCAGTTTTGTTTGCCCGTGTCCTGTAACACCTCTGACATGTTGACTAGCATCAGAACATTCTGTAGCAGCGTGAGGTAGATCTTTTTTCTCCCACCCATTGACACGTTCGTTAAACCGATAAAGCCGTGCTGCAGCCTTCCACACACAGAATGGCTTCCCTCACCAGACAGGAAAGGAGGCTTAAAAGATTTTTATACTGTAAATACATCAGATATCAAAGGCAAAAAAGATAAATCACAGCTACAGTAACAGTGACCTTTAGGGTACATCTCTAGGTTAAGCTTTAACCTTTCTGACCAGAAAGCAAGTGCTGGTTTGAACAGTCATGCTTAACTAGCTGTGCTGAAACCGGTTATTGGAGAAAGGTGCCGTAAGTGTAAGGAGCAGCCTGTAGTCTGTATTTACAGCTCCTTTGTTCTGTGTGTACTGTTACTGCAGTCAGGTGATGTGCTGATAGCACAGGAAGGCCCCCCACACGATAGAAGACGCCACCTTTAACTGGTAATAGCTAGGGTCGCGATCAGACAATGGTATATTGCACACAACATCCTAAGTCTAGCGTCCACTCTAGTTCCACCCTGTGGATACTGTATGCACCTTTGTCTTGTCAATCCCTGTTTGTATAAATATCACTTGTTCTGTGCTTTTAGGTTTTAACTCCTGCACGTATGCATGCATTCCACTCTCGCAGGTGTAGGTTACTGTCTTGTAGATTCATTTTTGTAGTTTCTGAGCATATGATCCTGTCCCAGCTGTTTCTGAGTTGTTCACCAGTTTTCTTGCTTCCCCATTCTAGTTACTCTCATTTTTGACCTTTGCTGTCTGTTTATAACTGTGATTATGGATTAACCTGTAATTACCTGCTTATTACCTGACCCCTCTGCATTATGCGATTATTGGAGAAGCCCCTATTATGGTTCTTTCACGCTGTCTTCTAGCCCCATATGTTACACTACTTGAGTGCCAGCACAACACTGCAATTTATTCTTGTTTACACATTTTACGAACAGGACAGGGAAAGCTTCCAGCCCCCTTTACGACTGTAACAGGGACAGATTGCTGAGGGCGTGTTTAAAGTTCTAACCAATATCTCACTAAGCATCTGCAGGAAAAGATGAATAGCAATCACAGTAATCGCAAGAGCTGTGGTTCATTTAGATAATTACTCTGCAAAGGTGGGACGTTATATTCAATATATTGACACTTAACCTCTACCAGAGCAGATTAGAGAGAAGAGCAGACACCACGACAATTAAACTCGTACTAGACAGTAATCAGCTTAAGTTAATAAAGAAGCTTTGATACAGACAAAACAAGATTGAGTTCATTCTTTTAAATCAAGACAAGCTGAAAACTCTTCTGCTAAATGTAGTCTCTATTCTCTATTAAATATTTATGCACACTTTTATTTATGTTATGCCTTTCTATGGTCTTTGATCCACAGGATCTTTGTGTCTGAAGCACAAAAACGATAAGACAGAGGTTCAAGCCTAATGCATACAAGGAAAACATCAGCAGAGACCTACTGCTAAGAACTGCTTAACTACAGATTAATCAAAGCTTCTTTCATTAAATGAACTGAAGTGAACTGTCTGCAGGCATAAAAGTATGTTTAATGGGTTTTAAAAGGCAGGCAAATTTAAATGTAAAAGTCAACCCCATATGTATTATGCAGAAAAATGAATCCTCAGTAACGTGCGAGAATAAAACAGACATTCACAAAATTACTGAAGTATTTGGCTGTGGGGGAAGATAGAAGCAAACTTCACACCTGAGCTTAACACTTCGTCTCTACTTAGATATCATTGCTCCTCTGAAATTGTGTAAACAAGAAAACAATCTACAAAACTGGTTATTCATTCATTAATTGGCCATTTGGACAAAACTATATGTAATAAAGCAAACATGACAAAATAACAGCTGAGATTAACAGCAACAACAGCTAAGATTAATGGCTTTTCCACAATTGGTCATGATCACCATCATACTTTGCCAAATACAGTGGAATATTATCACATTTTCCCTTTGTCATATTGCCTGTGACATACCAAAGATGTGTTTCAACAACTCAGCAGTCGATGAAATATGAGACTATCCCTCTCAACGGATGACTTGTTTAAAGTCAGAGGTCTTAACATAATCTATCATTAAAGGTCTTTTTGGCAGGATACAGGAAATACTGTATATCAGGGAATGGAATTCACAGCAGGGCATGAATTTTCCACACTGGTTGCAGGCATGCTAGGCTGCCATTAATCATGCAATAAAATGTTTCTGTGATACTGCACACCTTTTAGGCAACAAACCTATCTTTTTTTCACTCAGATTTAAGATGATGTACCATTAATGACACTTACACATATGGGTGGGTGATACAGCAAAAATATTATGTCACAATATGATGCACAATATCAAGATATTTGGTTTTTGTGAGATTTAATAAGTTGCAATATAGAACCTGTAGCACTACATATAAAATGTAATCATAACAATAATAATACTCCTACAACTGCAATAATGTTTATTCTATGTTTTACAAACTGCATTGCACTAAATACAGTTAAACAGGCCTAATTATGCTCACCGTGCAATGAAACGTAGTTAGTCAGCGTTCTTCTGACATTTTCCGTGATATACTCAGAAAAGCATATTTGACACAATTTATCACAATAACAATGAAATATTCTCATATTACTCACCCCTAATATTACACTGGAAGTTTCAGATGTTATTTACCATAATGTACCAGTCAGTAATGTGGACACATCTAGTTACAGAAGTGCTTATTTTTATAATAATGGTGAAAACATGAAAGCTTTGAAAAACATATGGAAGTATACAGTATCCATCAAAAAGTGTTAAATCATAACTCTCATACTTTAGATTCTTCAAAGTCGACTCCCTTTGCCCTGGGCTTTGAACACTCTTGGCATTCTTTCAAGCAGCCTCACCTGGGATGATTTTTTAACAGACTTAAAGAAGCTCCACATATGCTGAACACTTGTTGGCTGCTGAAAAATATTTTTTGGGGTGTTTTGATTTATTTATATTTGTCTTAAAAATAGATTAAAGCATAACTCTTTAGATAAAATGTCTGTAGGGTCTGTATGGACATACGGGTGTCCATATTTTTGACTGGTACTGTACAATTCACTTCACAGCCCTGCCTCAATAACACCACACCCTGGGGTACTAGAGTGGACCCATATCATAAAAGAACTGTGATATCAGCCAACTTTACTTACCTGAGAACTTTCTTATGTGGCTTGCTGGGATCTTTGTGATAGGGTACAATACGTGGCTGGAAGTCTTCATTCCCATCCCCTCCATTGGCTCCCTGGTGCTCCCCAACATGACTGCCCTGAAGAAGACCACCGTTCACCAGTTCATTACTGCAGCCCTCCTCAGTGTCTCCCTGTGTCCATGACACCATGAGCAGACTGAGGCTACAGCCCAAAGAAAGGCCCAGGATGAGAGGCAGGGCAGGGCGGAAAACAGCCAGAAAAGAGGAGAGGCGCATGATGAAACAGATGGATCAGTGTCCTCCAAGCCTCTGGATGGCAAAAACAACCTTGAGCAGCCTTGACTCAAGTCACAGTGCTGTGAAACGTTTGCTTTGCAAACAGTGTAAATTGTAACTTCAGGAAGTTATGAAATCCTCTCAGGGATGTTGTAAGTCACTGTGGTCATCTACTGACCGAAATGCTCTATGGGATGCAAGGCTGTGAGCATTTTCTCTTAAGAACAGACACTTAAGTTACGAGCATAAGGTAAAACAAAACGATACGACATTTCTTAACACTTAATAAGTAAAATATTGCATCCCATCGTTTAAAAGATCTTTCAGTCTCTAAGTGTACAATGCAGCTCTCAGTTCTTCCTGCTGTAAGAAAGTCATACACGGAACTAGCTAGCTACTTCGACAAGAAAAATGTCTTATATTTCTTAAACTAGCATTCATTCTCGCACCAAACTGAGTCTCTTAGTTCATGTCGCCAACATTAAAGCACACATTTTACCAGCATTTCGGATTTCTCCTTCGCTAGTTCAGATACTTCAGACTTCTGTTTTTCTTTATCAAACGGACATCCTCCATCCAGTCTCCGAGGAAATAAAACACACAGAATCGAAAAATGTACGTTAATCTGAGCTGACTCCTCTCTCCTCTTCTGTAATCTTTCTCGACGTGGTCTCCTCTTTTCTTCCCTGCTCTTCTCTCAGCTCCTCCAGCTCATCAGTCCTGCGCTTCGTCCTGAAACGTTACTCAAACCGCGACCGTTAAACGGTCGTTTGTTTCTCTCGCGCGGAGGAGAAGTGCTCGTTTTGTCCTTCGGTAGTAAAGTTCGTCTTTTCCTGCGAGTAAAACTGGACTCTTTATTTAAAAATGGACTGGTGTTAGCGCTCCAGCCTCGACCACCACATCGCTCACATCTCGGAGAGAAACAGGCCGGACACATCCACACGGCGGGTTCAGTAACAGGACACCACGGGAAACAAAAAACACACACACAACGTTCCACACCGTCAGCGTCTTAAAGGGGAATTCCCCCATTTTTTAAAAACGTCTGCAGAATACAGTGGTTAAGATGTAAACAAAGTCATTTAGAGTGGTTTGGTGTTAAATGATCTGCTGTAAAGAGAACTTACTGAGCTTGTTCATAGTGGTGGTGAGAGGGTCCAGACGTCTGAAGTGTTTAATGCTGCCTCACAGAAATGTATTGCACAAAATTGTTATAGATATGCTGCCTGATGCCTGAGACATGGTTTTATGATAGTTTTGTGATAAATTTGTTTTCTAAACTGTAAAATAAATGTAAATGGGAAATAATACCCATACACTTTTTAATTTGTTTTTTATTCCAAACTATTTTACTATTATCAACGTTCCATATAAATATAGGTTAGTTGTCATTTTGGATAATTTGTCTGAATAACATGTATATATTTACACTGTGAACACCATGACCCCTGGTTCCTACCACCACCTCTGTAAAGACATCTGAGTCGATAGGTTTCACTACAAATGCACCATTTCACTTCAAAACAGTCAGATGTTGTTTACATCTTAAAGATTAATTTATGTATAAAATTTGAGAAATTTTAGAACTACCCTTTAAAGTGGAATTTCTACATAATTCAGTGGTTGAGATTTAAGCAAAGTTAAAGAGGTTTGATGTGAAATGGTGCCTTTGTGGAGAAAGTTATCAACTCAGATTTCTTTACAGTGGTGTTGATAGGAACCAGGGCTAGCGATGATCACAACACAAATATATAACCATTTTATTACCATTCATAACCAAAACAACTAGTGAATCTATGAATCTACATGTGTTTCCTATGTTTTTATACATAATGAGAGGTTTTCTTTTGGTACTCCATGTCATACAACAGACCGCATGTACCTTTCATGAACGAATTAAAAATAGTTTGCTGCCAAGCCTTTATCTCAAAATTATTGTAGAGCAACCACTCAGGCATCAGGCAGCGTGTTTGTAAACTTTTAAACTTTTGTAATAACTTTCTGTGTGCTCGCTTTTAGAGGAAAACTCTTAGGATGTCTGGTTCCTATCACCACCACTGTGAACAATTCTGACTCAGTAATTTTTTCCTGAAACAGAGCAAACCACTCTGAATGTTTACATCTTAAGGTCACACAAATGTACTGCAGGTCTGCAATAAAATACATTTTTTAAGAATGTATGTTAGTGAGGAAATGAATGTGTA
This sequence comes from Colossoma macropomum, assembly GCF_904425465.1. Classification (NCBI taxonomy): domain Eukaryota; kingdom Metazoa; phylum Chordata; class Actinopteri; order Characiformes; family Serrasalmidae; genus Colossoma; species Colossoma macropomum. The sequence goes on from NW_023494805.1 coordinate 35,462,306, forward strand.
TTTACTCAGTTACATTTTAGTCATTAACATTTAGTTACTTATTCATTTTTGTGTTTGATTTCATTGTGTTATGTTGGTGGCAGCATCTGTACTGTGTTGTGATTAGTCACACTTAGAAGTTTATCATTTTATTTCAGACCAAGAGTGCATCAAAAAGAAGAACTACACCTAGCAAACTTCAGTTCCTCTACTGATAGACGATGGAGTTCCCCTGTAGTTCTAAAGGTTTCACAGAAGTAACAGTTCTTCTGAATGTGGGTTGAGACGACTTTACCCACCTGTGGAAATATTCGTATGTGAAAAGGACGATCCATCCAAATTAAATAACATACTTAAAGGGGAGCTCCACTAATTTTTAATTTCTGCATAATTCTGTGTTTCATATGCACACAGTGTCACTCAGAGTAGTTTGATACGAAATGGTTCATTTGTAAAGGCTCTAATTTCTTTACAGTGGTGGTGATGGGAACCAGGGATCACAAATATAGCGATTTTATTTATTTATCCAAAACCACCAGAGTCTTCTGAGTTTTTATATGTAATGTTGATGATGGTAAAATAGTGGAAAAGCTGAAAAAATAAGTTTTCCTTGGGGACTACTTTGCCTTAGAATACTCTTCTTGTATCTTTCCACCATTAAAATATGTTTTAGACCAAAAGCTTTATCACAAAACTACATCAGGCATCAGGCAGTGTACTCATAACCATTTCATGTAAAAACTTTCTGTGAGGAAGCTTTTAGAGGTGGACGTCTGGTTCCTATCACCACCACTGTGAACATTTCTGACTCTTTAAGTTTCTCTATAACAGAGCATCTCAAATCAAACCACTCTGAATGACTTTGCTCACATGTTAAACATTTATTACGCAGAAATTTGGGAAAATCGGTGGAGTACCTCTTTAAGTGACAGGATAAAGTGACTGAATAAACCTGACAGACTGGTGTTGTATTATTGTGATTTAGTTCAGCAGCATTACAGTTGCGTGGCTGTCGCATGGAGGAATCGGTCCCGCCCATGGGTGGGCGTGGTCTCTATTCTCTCTGCCCAGACCCAAACGCGGGGCTCCAACAGTGGCCAAGTAAGGAGAATAGAGCCGGGTTCTTTAACACGGGCGCGGACTACCACATTCAGAGTCAATTAAGGAAAGTAGAGCTGGGTCTCTGTAACAGCTTTATAAACTGTCACTCACATCAGTTATCGCTCAACAAGGTAAGTAGAGCCGGGTCTCTATGCTTATGACTTACTTTATAAACTCACCAGTTGACAGCACTAGCTTAAGTGTTTCACGCTTCACGTGTCCGCGTTAGTCTCTTTTTGTATTTCTCTCTCTCTCTCTCTCTCTGCTGTCTCTGCTGTCAGCTGGTTCTCACATGCTGCCGCTGCTGATGGTAATAGTGTGAGGGGGTAAGAAAACATACTGGGTTTTCTGTTTATAATCTTATTTTATGCACGTTAACTTAGCTGTGACTCTAACCCCGTCTTGTCTGTAGTGTTGTTTGAAAACTAAATTCACTGTTCTTCGTAATAAAGTCCTAATATCCGTAGGCCGGTTAGCTAAGCTAACGTTAGCATGTCGGCCGGTTAGCCAAAGCGCCGGTACAGACATGCCGCAGATAGCTGGCTAAATAACTTACATTCTGCAGTAACTTATTGTTTCAGACAGATTTTCTAGAAATAAATGTTATAAAACGACCCATAAGGGTCGGTGTCATGTCTCCACAAAGGGTAAAACGAGCTGCTGTAGTTAATGAGTGGTGGCTAAGACCGTTAGCTGCCCGTGTTGAGTGTAAGTGTAGCTGCAGTAGGCCCGTTTCAGGCTGCTCACGGTAACCTACATGTCAGACTGCTGCGCCACAGAGAAGCCTCTCTCCGTACAAACTGCTCTGCTCAAGGGTTTCCCTCCGTCCTAAATTACCTCTGTTAATACAGAAATAAACTTGAAGATGACAACTGACAGCTAACACATTCCTTTCGTCAGTATCAGCGAGCTGTTAAACTGTTATAAAACAGACAGTTTGGAAAGTTTGGAATCAGTGTTTTCACTATGAAATCCAGTGTGGCTGCAGATTGGCGTATAAGGTGATGCTAATAAACTAGTCCATACAATTTGACAGGTTTTACATAATTATTAGGACACTAGGAAGTTGTGCATAAGAATAAGATCATTTTTGAGGAGCTGTAGAAGATTGTAAAATGACTGAAAAGGCTGTACATCACTGATCATTTTTAATAAAGTTATCCAGAATTCATCATATTTTAAAAGTAGCAGCATATTTTAAAATCTCAAGGCAGATTACAAATGAATGTATAGATAATTACAGTACATTATTTATCAGTGTATTCACTTCTTGTTCAACACAATCATGAAATATTGAATCAAATTTCAAAATAGTCTGTAATGTTTAAATCTACATTTTGTTATTATTGTACATAAAAAAACATTATACAACAATTAAAATTATTGCTTTGAATTTACTTGATTCAAATGTGGTCCCACACAAATGAAATAGGTAAAATCAACACAATTACTGTCATTTATTTTACTTACGTTTGGCAAGAATGGTACTGATATGCGTTTTATTCATGTGGAACTGATGTACACATTTGAATCAAGTAAATTCAAAGCTGCACTTTTTTCATTTCACATTTTCATTTAGTCCTTCAGAGTACGTGTTACAAATTTCAAAGACCATGATTCTTTTTTTTTTGCCCACATATGTGGTTGCCTCATAGTTTATTTATTTTTTTAACAATTCATATCAGTGTAAACTTGAACTGTTGACTGTGCTAATGAACCTTTGTGGAAGGACTGGTACGATTTGATCCAGTATTTTCACCCCTGGTTTATTGCCACATCTTGGCAAAGTTTCAGTTTGCTAAATGATAAGCAAGCTTTCCTCTGTTAACAGTAGAGCAACAGGAATATCTGAGATCCTGCTCATTTTGCTGAGTATTGTATTTGTATGTAAGAATGCAGACCACTGCTAAAATTACGACAATTACTGTGACCTTTGCAGTTATAATGATAACGGTTAACACACAGTATACTGTGTAGCCCTTCCCCTAGGTTGCTGTGCTCTGTGGCCATGCCCTCAGACCTTGCTAAGAAGAAGGCCGCAAAGAAGAAGGAGGCAGCCAAAGCTCGTCAGCGTGTCAAAAAGCATGAGGAGCTGAGCGTGGAGGCAGAGCAACCAGAGGAAAACGGAGTGGTTCCAAATGGGGAAGCAAACGAAGGTGTGTTTTGTTCATCTACTCAAACTCGGATAAAAATACTAACAGTGAAAGACACAGCAGCTTCATTAATGCAAAACTTAATAGTGTAACTACACAGTAACTACACTTGAGATGAGTTTTCTCCCTAAAAAGGTAATGTTAATGATTTTGCTGTGTACTCTCATTTCTTATCGCATGCAAGATGACTGGAAGTTAGTGGGCTATTCATACACCTTGGAGACGTTGTTATTCTAAGCTACAGGGGGTGGAAAAAATAACAGAAACGCCAAATGATATATTTATATCAAGTACCAAATAAGGAGTAGGATCCAAAGAAGATCCCTCTCCTGGTCCAGCCCTTCTTGGAATGCAAAATCTTTATCCTTCAAAAAGAAATTCTCCAGATATACCTCCAATTCTGGGCTCTGGAATTGATCATAATGGTTCAGTGATACTTACTATTTACTATCTCTGCCATGCAGTTGAACCATTTTGTGGATGTTTTACAGGGTACTACTGTTTGCATCTGTTTGTTCTTTTCTCTCTTATCCATCCCTCTTCTTGTTGCACTCTCTGCAGATGTTACTGCCTTGGCTAAAGAGCTGGATGAGTTTGAGTTGCGTAAGATGGAAGCTCGAGCAGTCACAGGCGTCTTGGCATCCCACCCAAACAGTACAGATGTTCACATCAGCAGTCTTTCACTTACGTTCCATGGCCAGGAGCTGCTGAGTGACACAAGCCTGGAGTTAAACTCGGGCAGACGCTACGGTCTTATTGGCCTCAATGGCACAGGTATGGCAGCCACTGTGCCTTATACTGTTGTAGTAGATACTGAAACTAGATAAAATTTGCAAGCGCCATAGTCTGAGTATGTTAAAAGAATTTTCCATTTTACTACCAAATCTCTGTCAGCCACAACTGTGTCATACCATCAGTTACCACAGACAATAGTTTCATAAATTATAAATAAAGTTTATATAAATAATACAGATTTACAGCTTAAAGGGCCCATATCATGGAAAACTGAATTTCTCTTGCTCTGGAATAAAGGAGTTTGAAATAATATGTAAACATTGTGCTGCAAAAACAGTCAGTTTTGAATTCCTTGTTTCTGTGAAACTAATTTACCTATATCCTCCTATTCAGTCTATACAGCAATTTAGCCCCATTAAAAGAGGCACAATACAGGGCAGCCTGTCAAAACAGAGCTCATTTACCTGTATCAGTCTTAAAAACCTAGTAACAAAAGCCTTTTAAATTTTAGAATTAAACAGCCTTAGAAGATTGTAAAATGAATTATGACTATTGTTGGTACATAAACCCACACAAATGTCATAAGTGGAAATAAAATGCAAGAAAAAGTAGGATATGAGTCCTTTAATGTACAAAGGCCTTTGAGTGAAGGATTCATGAATGTGTTCTACAAAAATAAATGTCTCATATAATTTTTTGCTGATGGAATTCAGCACCAGGCCAGTGTTTTTCATACATTCGTGCGCACATTTTGATTCACTTATCTTTCTTCATGGAAAAGTACAGAGAAACTTACTGGAATTATTGTCCATGGTAATTGACCACACACTACAAATAGAGATTAGGCTGAAAATACTAACAGACCCTGCTGCCTCAATAAGGCTACTGTAAATTAGGTAATAAAGATCTTTATGATGTATTGTGCTCCTGACAACCTGATGCTTAAAACAATAGACTTTTGAGCTAAAGGGATTGACAGCAGTTTGATAGCTATGGACAACATTTATCAGTCTCTTTATGACAATTTTGGCAGGAAAATCCATGCTCCTGTCTGCTATTGCCCATCGAGAGGTTCCCATCCCAGAGCACATAGACATCTATCATCTGACACGTGAGATGGCTCCCAGTGAGAAGACAGCATTGCAGTGTGTCATGGAGGTTGACGAGAAGAGGATCGAACTGGAGAAGGAAGCAGAGAGACTAGCCCACGAGGACTGTGAGTTACACATTCAATCAGATTTGGTCAAAACTGGAACAAAATAAGATGCAATTTTTGGCTGCAAATAGAAAAAATTAACAAAGTGCTATAGTGATATGTAACCAGAGTGTTTTTATGGTTCATCATATCCACAGAACATATCACAGAACACAGTGTAGTCAATCAACCAAGGCATATTGGGAGTCCAGATTTTGCTTTTTTAGTATAAAACTGAAGCTATGAGGCTAATGTCGCTAACAAATACTAGAACTGAGTAGTCATTTGGATGGCCCCATATTTATTCTGTAAAAATGCATCCCCAAAAACTTCTCTCAACCCGCTCAAATTGCTTCTAGGTCATGCAGATTTGCTGATATTTCCAAAAAAGTTTGGACCCTGTGGAAATAAATAAATTTAAATAAAACCATAATGCAATGATTTGCATTGAAAGTGAGACATTTTACCATTTCATGAAAAATATTAACTCATTTAGAACTTGATGGCAGCAACATATCTCAAAAAAGTTGGGACAGGGGCAACAAAAGGCTGGAAAAGTAAGTGTTACTAATAAAAAACACAGCTGGAGGAGAAATTTGCACCTAACTCACATGACTGGGTATAAAAAGAGTATTTTAGAGAGGCAGAGTCTCTCAGAAGCAAAGATCGGTAGAGGTTCACCAGTCTGCAAAAAACAATTTCAGAAAAATGTTCCTCAACTTAAAATTGCGAAGACTCTGGATATCCCACCATCTACAGTACATAATATCATCAAAAGATTCAGAGAACCTGGAGAAATCCCTGTACGCAAAGGACAAAGCCGACGGTCAATATTGGATGCTCGTGATCTTCGGGCCCTCAGGCGGCACTGCATTGAAGACATGCATGGTTCTGTACTGGAAATCATTGCATGGGCTCAGGAACACTTCCAGAAATAATTGTCTTGAACACAGTTCGCCGTGCAATCCAGAAATGCAAGTTAAAGTGCTGGAACACTGCCGTCTTCTGGACTGAGGAAATGGACTGAGGCAAAATGGAAAACTTCTGTAGTCAGATGAATCAAAATTTTAAATTCTTTCTGGAAACCACAGATGCCATGTCCTGTGGACTCAAGAGGAGAAGGACCATCCAGCTTGTTATCAGCGCACAGTTTAAAAGCCTGCATCTCTGATGGTCTGGGGTTGCATTAGTGCCTATGGCTTGGGCAGCTTACACATCTGGAAAGGCTCTATCAATGTTGAACAGTATACAGAGGTTTTAGAACAACATATGCTCCCATCCAGACAGCGTCTCTTTCAGGGAAGGCCTTGTATATTTCAGCAAGACAATGCTAAACCACATACTGCATCCATCAATACAGCATGGCTTTGCAGAGGAAGAGCATTTGAAGCATCAGGAAACGAAAAAAAAATCCAGCAAAGAATACCCAGGACTGTTGAGCAGCTAGAATCCTACAAGACAAGAATGGGACAACATTCCTGTCCCAAAATTCAGCAATTGGTCTCCTCACTTCCCTGAGGTTTACAGTCTGTTGTTAAAAGAAGAGGGGATGCTACACAATAGTAGACATGGCCCTGTCCCAACTTTTTTGAGATGCGTTGCTGCCAAAACAAGTTAATATTTTTCATGAAATGAAACTCACTTTCAACATCTGATCTGTGTTCTGTGTTCTACTGTAAATAAAATATGGGTCTATGAGATTTGCTGATCATTGCGTTCTGTTTTTATTTACATTTATTTACATTTTACACAGCGTCACAACTTTTTTGGAATTAGGGTTGTTGTTTACAGCAGAGTATGGAAAAAAATAAACCTAATAAACAAATTGAATCCTGTGCTCCTCTCCTTCCTGTAGCAGAGTGTGAGAAACTGATGGAGATTTATGAGCGTTTGGAGGAACTGGACGCAGACAAAGCTGAAGTTCGAGCCTCGCGGATTCTGTTCGGTTTGGGCTTCACTCCAGCCATGCAGCGCAAAAAGCTAAAAGACTTCAGTGGTGGCTGGAGAATGCGCGTCTCGCTGGCCAGGTAAAACATCATCAAAATTTGGGAAAAAATTGTGTGTGATTGATTTGGAAAAGTATGAGAGAAAGAAAAAGACATTTATTTATCTCTTTTAAAAACACCTAAACACACATATTTATCATAGTTTGTATCTGGTATTTACTTCTATCTCTTTTGCTTTTTCTTTCCCACTCCTTGTCTTTTTGTGTTCTCCACACTCTTAGAGCTCTGTTTATTAAGCCCTTCATGTTGCTGCTGGATGAGCCCACCAACCACCTTGACCTGGATGCCTGTGTGTGGCTGGAAGAAGAGCTGAAATCGTATGTGCTGCATTTCTGCCACTCACTACATCTCTAAATTAAAAACTCTCTTTTGAATGATTTGAGTATTTGTTCAGTACATTGGTTCTTGATTTAGTATTCGTAAGCTTTGCATTTACATTTACATTTACATTTACATTTACATCATTTAGCAGACGCTCTTATCCAGAGTGACTTACAAAAAGTGCTTTGTCTATCCAGAGAAAGTATCTTCGCTAGTTACCGATAGGTTAGAGAGAAAGCCAGTCCTGAGCTCAGATACTGCTAGAATCAGAAAGTCATTGACACCTAGAGAAAAAGGAACAGAGTTAAACACAGAACAGTGCAATACAATACAATATGTAAGTGCTGTACAGTACATTACAATCAATACTTAATTCAGTGCTCATTTAAGTGCTGTATAAACAGATGTGTCTTCAGTCTGCGTTTAAAGACAGCGAGAGACTCTGCTGTACGGACAGCCAGTGGAAGTTCGTTCCACCACCTGGGTGCCAGCACAGAGAACAGTCTTTGCCATTTGTCACGCTTTCCATGTGGCCATTTAAACATAAAAAGTACAGGTGCCTAAGAAATAATGGGAGCACTTTAACAGGAATCCAATATGTGTCACCTACGATCCTAAAAAAGGATTGATTTTACTGCCGCATTTAAAAGTAAATAGCAGCCCAGGATGTTTCGCTAAATCTTACCTGCTGAGCGAGCGGAAATCTCAGTCTGTATTTTTTGAGGTGGAGGTGAGGGGTCCATTTTAAAAAAAAGTTTTTAGGGGCCCAGCAATGTTATCTATGAAATTGGACACTGATTGGCTACATTTGGGATAAGGAAAAATTGTGTACATTTGTGTTGAGCCATTTCTTCAAGGTTGAATGCCAGTAGCCTGTATGTTAACATTGTTGTCAGTGTTTTATTCTAATGGCCCTTTTCCTCCGTGCTAGGTTCAAGCGAATTCTTGTACTCATCTCGCACTCCCAAGACTTCTTGAACGGCGTTTGCACCAACATCATCCATCTGCACCACAGGAAACTCAAATACTACACTGTGAGTAATTTCACATGCACTTGTAGAAGGTGAATGAGGGGTGGAGGATATGGCAAACATATAACATCATGATACTTCAACACTTATTATAATGCAGTATTATTTTTTTTCTGAGGTTGTAAAGTAACAGTAAGAAAAGTGCCACTTTTAAAAATACTATCAAAAACATGAATACAATGGTCTTTAACAGGGATCTCATCTTTCAACATTTCATAGAATTTAGTTGTGTTGCAGTAATACTAATTAAACAGGACTAATTATCTTTGTAATGAATCATTTTGTTAATGTTTTTTTTGTAATTGATTGTAACGATAAATGCCAGCATAATGTCCACCCCTAGTGAATATAGACACCGCTCTTGAAGGTCTACTAACCTGCTCAGCTTCTCCTTTGAACTTGAATGTAAAACACATATTATTGTTCTGTTAACTTACTATTAGAAGTTCAATGAACTCAAAATTTTAAGGCAACCAGGTTACTTACTTTTTTAAGCTAAAACCTTGCATCATTTTTTACAGTGTATCTGCATTTAATTAACTGAATTAGTGATGCTTCAGAATTAAAATTCTTGGCCTGAAAAAACAAATCTGAAAACTGAAAAAAACTGACAAATAGAAACGGTTTACATAAAAATGTTACAGCATGTAGGCTACAGAATATGCCACAAAGAGAACTGTTGGTCATCCAAGGAAATGAATCCCATTATTTTAATAATATGTTTAGGAAGAACCTACCCCCAACACTAGAGCTGCATATATGATTAATATGTGTTGGAGATACTCTGCACTGCAGAAGATCTCCTGGAGAAGGAGAGGATAGTGCTCTTTGCAGTAGTACCATTTACAGCTGTTTTACTACCACAAGTTAAAAAAGTAGTTGAAAAGTTCTGTTGCACAGTGTTAATTTTTTGTCTCCACAAGAATAGCACCCCTCAGTCAGTAGGATTATCTTATCATTTCTCTTTTACTTTCTTCTGGCTTCTTGTCTATGTTTAGAAGGACTGAAACATGATGCTTCTGTGAATCTAATCTGAAACTTTGAAGCCAGAACCTTATTATTTTGCATTTCCAAGTGTATTAACTTACTAGTGCTGTCTGGAGAAACAATGTCACTCAGTGTCCCTCAACATTAAAGTCCTAAAAGAGCCTGTGCTTCCTGTGTCCTGCTTTTTGCTCTTCAAACATACATACATATATACATCTTCCAACCGCTTATCCTTCTGGGTCGCGGTGGGGTGCTGGAGCCCATGCCAGCTGTCATTGGACGGAAGGCAGGATACACCCTGGACAGGTCGCCAGTCCATCGCAGGGCACTCTTCAAACAATATTATATTATCATTTCAGGTCACAAGACTGCAGTCATTATATACTCTGCTCTCTGTTAATCATTTCGGAGAGCACACTAGGTTGGGCACTGTATCATTAAGTGCAGTGATTTCAAATAGGAACAGCTTGATTGTCGCTATTCATTTTGCCTAAAACTAAAGTAACAAAAAGAAAGTGAAAGGACTGTGCCTTCTTCTGTCTACTGTGCACTGACAGATGGGTCTGTTTTTGATTGAAGGGTAATTATGACCAGTATGTGAAGACAAGGGAGGAGCTTGAGGAGAACCAGATGAAACGCTACAACTGGGAGCAGGACCAGATAGCACACATGAAGGTAAAACACTGCAACCCGGTGGACATGCTTGGAACTGCCTCATAGTGCTCTGTGAATGTAAAAAAAGATCCGATCATTCTGTTCCTTTAAGATTTTCTGATAGTGGTCTTCTCTGTCTTACTCTAAATCAGGGGTGGTGAACTGTGGTCCTGGAAAGCTGGTGTCCAGCAGTTTGGTGATTTTCCCAAATGCTCTAAACACATCTACTCTACCTAGCCGAGTTGAATGTGTTAAATAGGAGAGTTGCTGAACTCTGGCCCTCTAGGACTGCAGTTTGCCTCCCCTGCTCTAAATCACAGGACTCTGGTCCTGGTGTACATTCTGGTCCTGATCTAGCACACCCACTTCAGCTCAGGAAGGGCTTGTAAATTAGCTGATTAGTAGGATGAGCTGTGAGCCTTCTCCAAACAACATATATGACGAAACCAATTTTTGAAAGTGGCCTATAATGCATTTTTAAGTGGATCCCTTCAATTGTGTCTTTCCCTTTATAATACTATTTCATCTCTTATTTATGTTTTCGGGAGTATATTTACTTTAATTGCGACCAGTATGTCAAACAATAATTCTCACATTCTTTATTAAACAGTGAAATGAACTTTTTTCTGTGTCTCTCTTTCTCCATATAGAACTATATTGCTCGATTTGGTCACGGTTCAGCTAAGCTTGCCCGCCAGGCTCAGAGCAAAGAGAAGACGCTGCAGAAGATGGTGGCCTCAGGCTTGACTTCCCGTGTAGTCAGCGATAAGGTCTAGCACGCACAAATTCAGACAGTCACTCACTCTAGTCATGGTGGAACTTCTTGTCACGTATCTTGTGTACCAGTAGCCATTACCCAATATGTGATGTTGAAACAGAGCGATGTTTGATAAATTACTTTGCCATAGATGCCTTAAGCATTTTTTTTGTGTAACTACATTGAAGTCAGGGCAGAAAGTCTTGATCAGTGCTGTTTATTTTGTCACATTAGAAAAAGAATTGGAAAAAACTGGATGTTTGGCCATCTAGTTCTCCAATGTAAGACAAGGCCTCTTTTATAAACTTGAAATATATCTCCTTTTACATGTGAAGGAGCTGTTTGACTTTTGCACAGTACTGTTTATTTTATTGATGTAGGAATGATATACACATGTGGATTAAGTACACTCATAGCTTTTTCTGTGTATTTTTGTCATAAGATTGCTTTTTTTTTTTTTAATCCAGAGCTTCTGTTCTTCCCTTTTCCAGACTCTGTCGTTTTATTTTCCTCCCTGTGGGAACATCCCCCCTCCTGTCATCATGGTGCAGAATGTTTGTTTCAGATATTCTGAGGACACGGTATGTATGAAGCCCAGCACAAAATTGTCAGCTAACTAACCGACTCAGATTTTTTTTTAAACATATAACTTATGATTACAAAGCAGTCCAATAAACCACTATGATACACATTTATAGAAGTATATCAGTAGGAAAATTAAAATGACACAATTATTACATAATCATATTAAGCATAAATATGTAGTTCATTTTCCATGGTAAATGTAAGTGCAAACATGCAAATACATTGCCATTTTACATATTACATTTTCATTTGAATTTTGCTACTGATATGCTTCTGTACACAGAGCTATAGTCCTGATATGTTTGTATATTTCATGGTGCTAATATTTTTACAGTGCTATTATGTGCATGCATGCGTGTATATACATTATTTGTATATACACGCATGTAATAACAACTAACTTACATTACATTGTTTTTTTGTGAAAGCCATATATTTATAAGAACTTGGAGTTTGGCATTGACCTGGACACACGAGTGGCTCTAGTGGGGCCCAATGGAGCTGGGAAGTCCACACTACTGAAGTTGCTGATGGGAGAGGTCAGTTAGGGGTGACATTATTTCATTAATAAATAAATGTTATTTAGGCAGTTTTATTTACTTCACGTTGATTGTCATGTGTATATAATATACTTAAACCTACATTCTTTCGGCTTTTTGTTCTTTTTCTTTCTCTTTTTTCCTAGCTCCTCCCAACTGACGGTATGATCAGAAAGCATTCACATGTGAAGATTGGCAGGTATCACCAGGTGAGCCATATAATAAACCACTGAGTGTTTTTATAACTGAGATTTTATATGTTTGTGAAATGCTTGCTGAGATATTCCACAAAGACTTTAATGTAATATCTACGTTTCCGCTAATATTGTTTTCTTGAAATGTTCTGACTTCTGAGTCATTAAGTTTTCTATTGTTTGTGTCCTGCAGCATCTGACAGAACAGCTGGAATTAGATCTGTCGCCTCTTGAGTATATGATGAAATGCTACCCAGAGATCAAAGAGAAAGAAGAAATGAGAAAGATTATCGGACGCTATGGCCTTACGGGCAAACAACAGGTGTGTGAGTGAATTCGAGATGATTAATTATTATGTTTGCCACTGTTAAATCAGTTTAGGTGTCGTGAGTGTTAAAGCAATAGTTCGGCCAAAATTCTAATTTACACGTTTTTCACAGATATAATTCAGGCTTCCAGCTGGCAGTTGCTATTGTGTTGGCTAAGTGAGATACTTTTGCCCACTGTTTTACAGACCTCTCATTAAGTTCCAGAAAACATATAAACAAATCTAAACAAATCTATATGAGATTACCTGATGTGGTTTGAGGAAAGTGGGCAAGTGTATAATCATTTAGCCATGCACTTTGCACAGTGCTAACTTAGTATCTATCTATCTATCTATCTATCTATCTATCTATCTATCTATCTATCTATCTATCTCTATCTCTCTCTCTCTCTCTCTCTCTCTCTATATATATATATGTGTGTGTGTGTGTGTGTGTGTGTGTGTGTATGCTTTCTGATGCCTGAAAAATTGTTTTCTGAAAGTTTAGAAATAAAGTTTTAGCGTGAATGATGTTTTTTTTTTAAATACATTCATGGCAGACGGGTACATGCAGAGTGTTTTAGGCAAAGTAGTTCTCAAAGAAAACATAACTTGTTTCAGATTTATCCCTCTTTTATCATTACCAGCATTACATATAAAACTCACAGGAGTAACAGGTTCACTGGTGGTTTTGGACAGTAAATTAAATGACTATATTTGCTGTTGATGCCATGACCACTGGTTCTTATCACCACCATTGTAAAGAAATTAGAGTCAGTAAGTTTCGATACAATGAACCAAAGAAAAACTTTCTTTACATCATAACAACTGAATTATGCCCAAAAAAAACCCCATGTGGTGATTTCCCTTTGAAGCCCTTGATTGTAATTAGTTTTCAGCAATGTAAAGCTGTAACAAAAACAAATAAAATGTAATATGATACAACACTTCTCCTCCAGGTGAGTCCCATTAGGAACCTCTCAGATGGTCAGAAGTGCCGTGTTTGCTTTGCCTGGCTGGCCTGGCAGAACCCCCACATGCTGTTTCTGGATGAGCCGACTAATCACCTGGATATCGAGACAATCGATGCACTGGCTGATGCCATCAATGAGTTTGAGGGAGGGATGATGCTGGTCAGTCACGACTTCAGACTTATCCAGCAGGTATGGATTACTTTTGTGGATAGAATCTTCAAAGCTTTCAGCATTTAGCGATGGAATGATTGTCCAGATATTAAAAATGCTGAATGTAACTAGATTGCATTTTATTTCAGGTGGCTAAGGAGATCTGGGTGTGTGAGAAGCAGACCATCACAAAATGGAATGGGGACATTCTGGCATACAAAGAGCATTTGAAATCAAAAATCGATAAACAGACGCATGACGTTTAAAGCTCTAAAAACTGGACTCTTCCTTCTACATCATGGATAGATTATTTTCCCTCGCTCCTCTTATTATATGCATGTAATCTAAGGACTTCAAACAGCACTGTTTTTTGGACTTCCCCCAAAACGTTTGAGAGTGGATTGTAAATTGCATTCCAGTGCTCCAATGTCCAGTCATGACAGCTCAAAAATAGACTGCATACATCCTTTGGCCCTTCGACATGTGCATAATTCTACACAAATCAGCCAGAATCTAGCTATCAGTGTTGGTTATGTTTTTATTTAATATCATAAATGCAATTACATTGAATAAATCAGAAGTTTGGCCAACATGGTTGAAATGGTAAGGTCAAGAGTTCTATCTTGATACAGTTCAGTTGAAAAGGGATGCAGAAACGATTCAGAAAGCACATCGTGTTGTACAGGCTTGGTATGAATTCAGCTTTCTCAAATTAAATATCCGTTAAGTATCTTTACTGTTCCAGTCTACATAAGCAGACCTACTGCCATCTCCCATATGATCAATGCTCATCTTGCATATCTGTCAGCACTTGGGTAACATAGCAAAGCATAACCTTAAAGAGAAATTCCATTGACTTTTCCAAAATATATCATAATTAAATGGTTAAAATGTAAGCAAAGTCATTCAGAGTGGTTTGTTGAGAGATGCTCTGTTCTAGAGAATTTTCACAGTGGTGGTTTTAGGAACCAGACATCTCAAGAGTTAATGTCTCTAAATCCTACCTCACAGAAAGCTATTACATGAAATGGTCACATATATGCAGCTTGATGTCTTAAGACACACATGAATGGTGGAGATAAACATGGAGGGAGTTGTAGGGTGAAATATTGCCCAAAGAAATTAGTATTTTCTCAATTTATTACTATTTCACCACTTTCCCAGAGCTTTTAGAAATACAGTTTAGACCAAAAACACATCTTAAAACTCTCAGACATAAGGCAGCATCATTTCATGTAACAACTTTCTGTGAGGTTTCTGTGTTTTAATGGCATTAAGCAAATGTCTGGTTTCTGTCACCACCACTGGGAAAAAATCTGACTTGGTTTCTCTATAACAGCACATTTCATATCAAACCACTCTGAATAACTTAGTCTACATTACAGTTACTTAATTATGCAGAAATTTTGAAAGACTGATGGAAAGTCCTTAAAGAGTAACACTTCATTATAAGGTTAATTTCATAATGAAATAGACTTTACAAGCTGTCATTCATTATTGGTAACATTTGCATTGTTGGGTAAAATATTTCTTTAAATCTAGCTTTAACAGAATAGCACTACTATATCTGTTAACACTGTCAAATTATTTGGTCTTTTAACTTGCTTTAGGAACCAGGCTGCCTGAAAAAAATTTGTTCTATTAAACTTCACACAATAAGTTAACAGAATGTAAGACAGGTTATTGTTTTGTTAGCTTACTATTTGATATTAACAAAAATGTTAAGGCAGCCAGGTTGCTTAAAGTCAAAGCAGTGAAATTGTTTTTACAGCGTAGCAGACCAAAGATTCCCCACAGCAGCTCAGCTGGATTTTTAAAATATATCCATAAATAACAGGACAGAATATTTTGATATTCAACATATACATTTATGTTGTAGCTGATTTTCAGTGGGAGCACTGCACCATCAATAAACAGTCACCAGTTCACTGTCTAATAACAATCTTGTGGTGATCTTGGATGATGAGCTATGATTCAAAAACATAAAACAACACAGATTGTTAAGCACTAAAACCCCTGTTTACTGTTTTCATCATTTTCTTCTATTATTTATAGTTTTTGTGATGCTTTTAATAATAACTGGCAGAGAAAGAATGTTGTTGGTCTTTTCTGTGGAGAATTTTTTAAAATATTATTTTGTCATTTTCTTCAATTCGATTTGAGTTGGGTGGGACAAAATTTGGCGAAGGTCATGTCAGATCTGCCAAAGTACCAATCAGACTTATTACACCGTTGTTTGTAGCATAGCTAAATACTGCTTCTTGCATTAGCCTCCTGTCGCAGGAGTGATTAACTTAATTTATGAGAGCGTGATTAACTTAATTTATGATAGCGGCCCACCTTAACTGTAGGAATACTCTACCTACAGTTAACCCCCGAACATCAAGGCTAACAGTGTTTCCTCACACCTGTACTTTACGTGCAAGAAGGCACACAAGAAATTTCTCTGATGTCCGCAAATATGGCTGTGCCGACTCACAACGGGAACGTGTGCCCTTCTGAAGCACGACTCAGAATTTTTGGAGCGTTTATCTGGTAAATGCTTTTTCAGCGGCGTATTTTTGCTATTAAAATAAAAAAATTAAATATTTGAAACCATGTTGACAAGGCCTTTAAGATAAAGACTACATGCTCATATCTCACAAGCCCTTATGCTATCTCACTCTGTCATTCACTCCTTTTCTCTTATTTTGAATTGTGTAAGATCTATTTCTTTATATAATTTTGTCAGACGTTACAATTCAGAATTAAAATATTGCACAACATCCAGCTTTGCTGTGTCGTGAACACAGTTTATTTTTTGTCTTCCTTCTCCTTCCCTGTTTTTGATAAAACACATGCACATGCTCATCTACCATGTTTCTGCTCCTATTTAACAATTACACATTGTACATTCCTCTCCTGGTTCTTGGTGAAACAAAATTTCAGGCCAGTAGTAAATCACAGTCAAAGAGTTACAGTTTTTTTTTGTCTGCTGCATGACAATGAGGCTTCCTCAGTCACTTTCCACAGGGCTCACTTAACCACTTACTGAATTCATCTAAAGTCATAAAACGTACACGTTTTCATGCTGTGTTCATGAAATAAACATCTACTTTCTTATAACAGATTTGAAATGGAACCTTTTTTTTTTCAATTTTTACCCGATTTTCTCCCCAATTTAGTCGTCTCCAATTCCACCCGCTGGTTAGGACTCCCCCAATCACACACGACGCTATCAACGCTAGGAGGGTGAAGGCTAACACAGGCTTCCTCCGAGACCTGTGAAACCAGCCACCGCTTCTTTTCGAGCTGCCGCTCACGCGACGTCATTGGACATCTGAGCGCGCTCGGAGGAAAGCGCCAACCGCCAGTTCTGTTGTCTGCGCTGACTAAGTGATGGGGGGAGAAAGGCAGCCATCCCACCCACCCAGAGAGAGCGAGGCCAATTGTGCTCTCTCGGACTGATGGCTGTAGCATCACCAGGGACTCGCGATATCCTAATGATAGGGCCAACGCTTAGACGGTTGCGCCACTCGGGAGCCGAAATGGAAACTCTTGGTGTAGTTTAGTGGGTAACACCTCTGCACCCTACACTATAACAATAAGAGTCCTTGTGCAAGACTCTTGCACTGCTGCACCATTTTCCTCACCCAGCCAGGTTGCTCTTGGCGTGGTTGGGCCCATTTGGAAGGAGATAGGCGTAACGGGGTACTGTCTTCTCCGCCAGCCATCACAGAGTTTAAGTGCCACTCTTCACTGCTTGGTGGCGCTATACCAGTTCTAACATCAAATGTGGCGTCCTGGTGGAGAAGAACCAGAAGAGACCCTTATTTCTGCATCAGATACGCACGTCTATTGAATAAGACAGAAAAAGCCACTGAAAAACAGCTAGAATAGCGTGGATGGTCTCTTTTATATCTAGCCGTACATCTTCTCTTCATGGTAGACACTGATACCCACTTTAATTATCTCACAGTCCAACACAATAAAGCACAAATAACACAAACATGTCTTAAAGCTAACAACAATAACATTAACAGCAATAACAAAAGCACAGCTTTGCATACCAGGACCCTGAAGGGGGGCGTTTCACTTAAAACTGTATCCATCTGCCTTATACCTCTTGTAATTCAAAGTAAAGCGTTCCATTACATCAAATCACAAAATACTCACGATGTTAACTAAATAATGTAACAGAAACAAAAAAACTAAATAATGCACGAAAGAGAAAAAGCTTTTTGAATGCCTGACGGAATAATGTGACAACGGGGCCCTCATTCCCTGCCTAAACTGAGACCAGAGAATGAATGCATGAGCATCAGTGAGCCAAAACTGTACTGTGTTGTAGTGTGTGTAACTATTTTAGCTTGCTCGCTAAGCTGACAGCTTCCAGCAATGAAGAGTGAACAGTGGAGCAGTTTTTCAGTTTGTTGATTTTCTAAGTGAAAATAATGTACACATCCTGTACAGAGAACACACTTCTGCACATTTTAATGCACTGTTACTTTTTATTGGCTGAATTTAACATATTAGCAAGGGTCAAAACCATAAAATATAGCCTGTACAAAAATTATAGCACATTTTAAATTTTATGTTTCATTGTTTTTCCAATGTGTTAAACTCAACAAATAAAACGAATAAATAGAGATTGTGCCCTAAAATTAGCAGAAAAATAGTACAATTTTACATTGCAGGGTGTGTTAACTTATTTTTAATTAGAAAATCAACAAAACATGTCATTGGCCTGGGGGTGTTCAAACTTTTGCATACTGCTGTAATCATAATAAGCCATCCAAGGGGAGTTAACATTTAAAACAGACAGTTTTTCTCAACCCATGTCCTGGAGGACCCCTGCCCCACACATTTTAGTGTTTGCCCTGCTCCCAACACACCTGATCCAACTAATCTGCACCTGCATCTTAACAAGCCCTTCCTGAATTGAAGTGGGTGTGTTTTGGCAGGAAAACACAAAAAATGTGCAGGGCTGGGGGTCCTCTAGGAGCAGGGTTGAGAAGCAGAGTTAAAAGCCACGTTTTTGAGGGTTTTTTTTTTAAAGACCAAATCTTTTTTACAGTTTGTGTTGGTTTCAGGTCATGCCAAATATAAGGCCTTTTATTCTCTGAGGGACATAAACATTTGTTGCTGAATGCTCAGTTCTTAATACTGCAGTAACAAAAGCTTTCAAGCCATTTTAATCAACTGCATCTCCTAAAATATGTCAGTTAAACGGTGTTGTTTCCTCTCTGTGAGTGACGACAGAGCTGGGTCCAGGCAGCCTTTTGAGCTATTTTGTAATTCTTATTAGATTAGATCTTTATCATTATTTGCCGCTTCACTGTCTCCAGAACTACAAGAAGAACTGTTTGAACTTAACACAGGAGCCAAATCTCTCTCATCTGAACACAGCGCTCAGTCAGAACTCCACACTTTCTACAACATTGTGTGAAAATGAATCAAAAATCTTTTGTACTTTTGGCAGGAATCGTTTTTCTGTCTGCTCATCTCTGCTTTGCTGGAGTCATTCAATTAAAGCGGGTAAGATAAAGTAGAACTTTGCTGTATAAATGAACAGATTTTTACACATAGTTAATAAATGACCTCTGTCGTAACCGTTATGCAGTCATATAGAAGTTTAAACACCCTCAAGCAAAGTACATGTTTTGTTGATTTTCTAAGTTAACACATCCTCTTAAATATTCAATATGACTGTTTTTTGCAAATTTGAGTGCATGATTTCTATCTCATTTGCTGAGTTTAACATATTGGGAAAGAAATAAAAAATGTAATATACTTTCCATAACGTTTGTTTAGGTTTATTATTATGTTTTATTTTTATTTATTTATTTATTTATGTTAAATTCAGCCAATAAAAAGCAATTGTGCTTTAAAATATGGAGAAGTATGTTCTCTGTAGAGGATGTGTAACTTAATTTCAACAGAAAATGTCATTTGACCAGGGGTGCACATCCTTTTGCATACAACTGTATATGTTTATGATACATAATTCATTGAGTGATGACAGTTTTAGTGATGATGGCTACTGTTCTCTCTTTTTTGTGTTTTTTAAGGGTGATGAAAATCAGAAATGGGACTTGTGGGTAAGAATTTATTTACAGCTGTGCTGTTTGCAATATTTACAATTTTATAAATACTTATAAAAGGCCTTTGGTTTTATTTATTTATTTATTTGTTTGTGTTATTGATACTTAATCTCTGGGAATCATGGGTTTAAAAAGTAATCATCATTTTTATTCAGGCTTCTAGGTCAGCTCTGGTGTTTGTAAGAAAAAGGCATTTTGTGTTATTGTTGCTTAATGCAGGATACTTTTTAGCAATGAAAGCTTCACAATTGTGTGATTGTAGTAACTGTTGTTTTCTATTTGCCTGTTTTTCAAGAACTTCTGGTTTCCAGTTACAAAGAGAGTGACTGTATGTGCTCATTTACATCTTTTTATTCTGAGACCAAGCTTCTAATTCTCTGATTTATAGAGTATATTGTTTTTTGGTTCTTCACTCCAGCACATTGGATTTAATATGAAGCAGTGACTTCAATGACCGCATTTTTCACTTCAGTGCAACTACATCTACATTACTATGCAAAGTTAGAGACCACCCTTCATTCTCATGTTAAAATGGATGTTAAGTACATGTTATTCATTTTTCAGCATCAGGAAAAAAGCAGAAAACATAATGGAAGAGAAAAGTACACAGAAGCCTCAATAGCTAAATATATTATACATTTTTTAGTATTTAGTGTGTCCACTCTTTACCTTTATTACAGCTTCTATTCTTTTCTGGAGACTGCAGGGCTATTTTTCCACACTTCCAAAGTTCAGTCTTAGAAGTTGGTTGCAGGTTCTGCTTCTCACCATACAAGTAATCCCAAACACATTCAGTGATGCTGAGGCCTGGACTGTGGGGTGACCAGTTCTGAGAATGCCCATCTTATTTGTTTGATTTGTCCTTTTCTTTATCTTGTAATCATTAGCTGAACTCCAGTTTTGGAAACTCTTGTCTTTCTCCTACTTTCCTTGGACTTAACACTGTTAATCTCCTGAAAATGAACATCTTGTGGTTGTTTTGACTGGAAATGAAAGAACTAAAGGGTGTTCTCTGACTTTTGCACAGGTCAGTGTTTCTCAGCCCTGATCCTGAAGGCCCACTGCCCTGCACATTTTGATGCTTTTCTTGCATTAACACAGCCACTTTAACTCAATAATGGACCATTAATGAGCTGATTAGCTAGATCAGGTGTTTTGGAAGTGGGGAAAACATTGCAAAGTGCAGGCCAGTGGGCCTCCTGGACCAGGGCTAAGAAACACTGTCCTGGATGAAATGAAGGGCTGTAAAAAAAATATACTCCTACGCAATTGATCTGACATAGATGTGAATACCCTTAAATGCTGCTCTGTAACTTTATAGTAATTGTTCTTGTCAAATCCAGTGTGCTAGAGCAAAGAACCAAACCAGTGAAAACTGGTGTTTTTTAGTCAAAGTTTTTTAGCATGTCCTGTGGTTCTGCTTTTGAATTGAGCTAAACTATTGAGATGAGCGTTTGCATATTAAAAAAAACTCTCTTTGATCTCTAGAAACAGCCTTTAGCTCTATCTTTTGCTACATTTGACGATGTTCCAGCTAACGATGTAAGCACATGATTCCCTTCTATTCTATGGACATTTTGATCAAATATGCATGTTTAACAAGAACGACAGTCATGTCTGTGCACTTTTTATCTTTTTGCTTTAATTATCAGGTGACAGAGCCCTCTGGAATACTTGAATCGGATAATGGAGACTATTTTTACACATAGGAGCTTGTATCTCCTGAATAAAGGGAACCATGTTAAAAGGTATAAAACCAAACATGCCTGAAGCCATTTATAAAGTTTATATATAAACTTATATATAAATTGTCTGAGTTCTAATTTTTATGTTTGTCTTTTTCCTGTTGTGCTTGGGAAATCTCAAGGAAGGAAGCGGTTCCAAAATGAAGATTCAAAATAAATGAATAAAGTGGGTGATAAACCTCCATGGCCTTCAAAAGTGATTGGATTAAGAGTGTAATGTGAAGTGAAAATGTGAAGATGCTGTAAGATTGGCAATAACTGTTCAAATAAACTGATGATTAACCAGCGTAATCTATTGATATGATGTTAGCATGTTGGTAATTCTTTCTTTCTTACTTTCAATATATTACCAGGATAAAAACTATCAGCATTTTAGAACACAAATGTAGAGTCAGCTGCAATGAGGAAATTTCAGCCTGAAAGGTGGGGGTACAGGTTGGGTTACCCACTGAATTTTTTGTCATTGAGGAACTCAGTTATACTAATAATATAACAATAGACAATAACTTATTCATGTAATTGGGCAAATATGCAGCAAATATGCTTATTCATGCTTAAGTCTCTCCTCATCCACACCCTGCCTCTGCTTTATCTGACCTCTGCTCTGTACTGAGGGTTTGATTTCTACTGATAATTCATGAAGTATCTTAGCATGATGGCTATTACTGAGCATTAGTCCAAGTACAGGTAGGTGACAATGGAAGAAACAACCTAAATTGTCTTAGGAAGGTATCCAGGCACCAGAACAGCTTCAGTGGTCTTTCCATAGATTCCACATCACTCCTCCAAAAGATCTCTGTGTTTCGATGATGGTGGTGGAGAACTCTGTCTTACACACTAGTCCCAAGTCTCCCATATGTATTCAAATGGGCGAGATGAGGAGATCTGGTGACCCTGATGGCCATAGCATATGGCTTACATCATTTTATACTCATCAGTATACTCATTCAGTGACCCCTCATGGTCTGTGGATGAGGGCAGTATCATCCTGGAAGAGACCACTCCCATCAGAAATATTTTAGGTGATCAGTCAGAATAACTTCTTAATTGATTTGCAGCAGCCCTTCCCTCTAAGGGGAAGTACATTTACATTTACATTTACATTTACATCATCTAGCAGACGCTCTTATCCAGAGCGACTTACAAAAAGTGCTTTGTCTATCCAGAGAAAGTATCTTTGCTAGTTACCGATAGGTTAGAGAGAAAGCCAGTCCTGAGCTCAGATACTGCTAGAATCAGAGTCATTATTGACACCTAGAGAAAACGGAACAGAGTTAAACACAGAGCAGTGCAATACAATACAATACAAGTAGAACCAAACCACACCAGCAAAATGCCCCCAACAGTATAATTGAATCACCAAACCCCCTCACTGTACAGGTCAAGAATTCAGGAGAGTGCATGGAGAATAAGATGAAGTATGACTCATCTGATCAATGCCCTCTTCTACATCAATCATTTTTCTGCACTGCAACCGTACTGTAACATCCCTATCTGTTCACGTCTTGCATTGACCAAAAAAATCCAGCTTAGATTGTGAGCTTTGTAGTATTTGTGTTACTTGAACAAAGAATTTGTAAAATATTGTAAATGATAATTTTAGTCCAACACAACCTACCTTAGCACTCAAAACACATACAAAACATCAGTATTCATGTCTTGCAGTTTAACTTACATTTATTTGTGCCTGACCAAACATCCTTGAACATCAAATAGAAAGTTATAAACACAGCAATATTGAAAGCTGTAATAAAGGCAAGAAATAGACCCATTAATGTCTTAAATTATGTTATGTAAATTCAACTGATGTTTAATGAACCTAGATTTTTAAGTCAGCCATGTTACTTACTTTTTAAAGTTAAAACAACAGATCCTTTTTTCTCAGTGTATTATACATTGCTGAACACTGATATTTTAGTATTTCAGGGCCCCCAAGTGGGCGGCACGGTGGCGCAGTGGGTAGCGCTGTCGCCTCACAGCAAGAATGGCCTGGGTTCGATTCCCGGCTGGGTGACCAGGGTCATTTCTGTGTGGAGTTTGCCTGTTCTCCCCGTGTCTGCGTGGGTTTCCTCCGGGTACTCCGGTTTCCTCCCACAGTCCAAAGACATGCAGTTAGGCTGATTGGACATGCTGAATTGCCCCTAGGTGTGAGTGTGAGTGTGTGTGTGAATGTGTATGTCTGTCTGTCTGCCCTGCGATGGACTGGCGACCTGTCCAGGGTGTATCCTGCCTTCCGCCCAATGACAGCTGGGATAGGCTCCAGCACCCCACCGCGACCCAGAAGGATAAGCGGTTTAGATGATGGATGGATGGATGGAGGGCCCCCAAGTAGTCTAACCATAATTAACGAAAAAGATAAAGATAATCTAAGATAAAAATATGATAAAACCCGGCTTAAAACCGTTGATCAGACTGACAACTGTGTGGACGTGGCTACAAGCAGCTTGATTGTCAAACACTCCTAGCCTGCTCAGCCACTCATACAGAACTAAAATCATTTTTCAGCTTTTATGTGATGGTAACTGGACGAAAAAAATCCTGAACAGCCATGCAGATGGACTAATGAAGAAACAAATGAATGGATAGACAAAGCAATTTGCGAAGGAAGGGATGAACAGATGAACAAACGGATGGATGAAGCAAAGCGTGAAAGGAACGAACAATTTATTGGTCACTGAAACATTATTCAAAGGGTTTACTTAGCACATGTTTATGATTGCCTGCAAGAACAAGATTAACCAAATTAGAAAGAAAACACAGATTTAGTTTGCCAGGGTCTTTAACCCAAAAGATGCAGAGGAATAGGAGACACAGAAAAGCAGCTGTTCCTCATCACTGTACAAAATGAAAAGCCACCTCAACTTCAAATTATAAGTCAACATCACACGAGCATCAGCAGCATGAGCGTCATAGTCTGAATGTGGCCAACTCTGCCAACTCTGAGAACCCCCTCTCAAAGTCACTTAGATCTTTTCCTCTTGACATCTTGATCCAAAATCCAGGCCCAGTGTGGACCACTTTATGCAGGGCCTGTGTAGGTTTGCAGGTCCAAACAGAAATATACAAAGTTGTCAGATGTAAAATGTGTTCACTTCTGGTCACTGATACGTTGTCTTACTCAAACTCTGTGCTAAACCAACATACATTTTCAATGAGTGCGCCACGTTCTGGTCTTAAATTCAACCAAATTAGGGTTCAACACCTTCATTGGTGTTTGCAGGTCATGACAAACATATAGCATCACATTCTCTGTGGGACATAAATACATCACTGCAGTGCTACTCCAGTACCAGGACCCCACTGTGTTAAACAGAAATTATCATTTTTATTAAACATTTTATATTACATTGCTTATAATAACATTAATGCACTGTACTTTCACCATTTATGATAATCATAGTGAAAATTCATGTTGTTTTCTATTTGTCTGTATTTGTCTTGTGTATTTTAAGATGTTTGGGGAAACAATTCTAATAGCAAGAGGACATCAAAATCCGGTTAGTGCCCTTTTACATTTATTTACTCTCAAACAAGGCTTTGTAAGCTGCTCACACGTTAAACTGCAAGGCAAAATATTCAGCAGAAGAATGTTGGGCTGTTAGGAGCAATTTGACAGTTTATGTAATCAAACAACCTAGTGAATATTTTGCTAGTTAATTGTGTAATCTGTTGTTTTTCAAACAATAAAATGGCCGATGCAGGTTTTTATACTGTTCAGGCCAGCTCTGCTAAAACACAGACATTTGAAGCACTGGAAACCTGTAACAGAAATTTAAGTGCCATGTTCTACAAGACTCAATGCATTGCAAAATAAAAAATGAGCTGCCAATGCAGTTCTGGCTGTTCACGCTCACTGATGTCATGAACGTACAAGAGGCACCATTTTAAACTCTTATAACTTGAGTTCAAAGCGCTTAAAAATATAACAGCAGTGTTAAAATATTTTCTGCTGTTCTGCCTTTAAGAAATTAATGTATTCTTCTTCTCGTGGAAAAAAAAACGTTTCTGACTTGGACATACAGTTCTGGAAAAAACTATGATTTAAATGAAACATTTATATTATGTAGAGGTTCTTTGAACTTTTAAGTGATTCTTCACACTCTGTCTATATCTCATTTGTGACTGTTTGCAGCTTCTGGAAGTTTTACTGGAAGATCGTATACCTGACAATTACTTTGGGAACAGTCCTGTGTCTGATGAAGTAAGCCTACGATTCCCCTCTCTGTTACTGAAATTATGATCAAAGATGATCAAACTGTCATGTCATTTTTTATCTTTGTGCTTTAATCACCAGTCGTCAGAGCGTTCTGCAGCTGAATCTGAATCTCTGTTTGGATCTGGACCTGGCAAGCAGCTTCATGACGAGCCACCTGAGATGCTTTTCCAACAGGACTGAAGAAGATACACACGTGCTGATACCATGTTGCTGATGAAAGTTAGTTGTTGGGGGAGCTTCTTTAACACTTCTTGTAAACACCTCCAAAGTTCTGTCCCAGAAATCAGTCACATTTTCTTACAATCCAAGCCATCCCAATTACAAATGTAGACTTGTACATTAAGAGTTAAAAGAAGTGTAATTAAAAATGTCAAGATACTGTGATTTACAATAATAATCCTAATAAACCTTCATAAAACAACCATAGCCTATTGATGTGAGCTCCTCTATGTCAGTAATTGTGCTTTAGATGACAGTAACATCTTTCTTTCTCTGAAATATTCAGAATTGCAATATATCCACATACTTACTTATGCATTTGTAAAACTCACATGTAGAGTCTGCTGAACAAATAAAATGTAGCTTTCATAAATCTTAACTCCAACAAATGTTGGGACAGTATGTGAAATACTAACAAAAGCAGAGAGCAGTGATTAGTAAATTCTGTTTGAATTGTATTAACCCCTTAAAATCCCAGGCTTGTTACATACTATTGCTTATTATTCAGTAACTACAGGGACGAGCTGAGGTATTCATAGGTTATAGAAGTGTGTAATAAAACGTTGGGGCTGCTGGTGGGCGCTGACCATTTAAGGGGTTAAATTGAAAATGCTACAAAAAACTCAATTTCCACTGCAATATATGTTTCCACTGTGCATCAGACCATCTCAGGTGAGCTCAAGTGTGTTTACTGAGAACAGTTGACAACAGAAAGATGCCAGTTTTAATGTAGTGCTACAGGTGTTCAGTTATGGTTTTGGTCTTGCCCTTAATGTGCACAGATTTCTGCAGATTCTCTGCACATTTTGAGGATATTATGCCCTGAGGAGGGTAAAGTATCTAAAATCCTTGCAATCACTTTTTGAAGAACATTGTCCTTAAACTATTGGACTATTTGCTTATGTATTTTTGGCAAAATGGCAAACCTCAAGTCCTCCTTGCTCACAAAAGACCAAGCCTTTGCTGGATGCTCCTTTTACAACCAAGCACGATTACATCACCTCTTTAAGATACATATTGAATATTTCACAGCGTCTATTGAATATTTCACGGCGTTACTTAAATTGCCCCATTCCAACTTTTCTGAAAGATGTTGCAGGCATCAATTTCAGAAAAACAAGGTTTATAATATGAAAAATCAGATATCTTATCTACAGTTTTTGTTTAAATACAGATCAAAGTGGAATCACTGCTTTCTGTTTTTATTTGCAATCACATTCTGTCCCAAATTGGCCTATTAAAATGGTCCAGATTGAAATATTAAAGATCTCAGACCAAAAATGCCATGTTCACTTATCATATCCATTTATAAAGTTGGTCCTGCTTCACTGTTTGAAGTTGTTTTCCAACCTTAAATGTTTTCGAGAGCTCAGATCAGCTGTTTATAATTAACAGAAAAGGGGATATAATACTTTACAGGCTTTCGGTTCAGAATTGTTATTTTTTTTAAATGCATTTAGGCTTGGTAGTATATAATCTATTAGTGTACTCTAATATCACCAATGGGGAGTCATTTAAAACCACGTTCCAGTAAAACTACTTATACTTCAATTAAATACTTCAAAATAAAAGTGGCTAATAAAAAAAACAACACATCCAGAAGCTCCTCAAGCACTGAATTCCTTATATAACTGCAGTGGAACGTTTTATACATCCAGCATCCATCAGCAGAGAAACTGAGGTCTTTGTGGGATCCTTTAGGCTAAAAAATAAAATACTAATGCTCAAAAGCAAATTAAGTAACAGTAAAAAGGTCAAGTTGCCAACAGAACATAATAAAACACAATAAAGCATTAAATTAGCAATAAAATGTGAAGAGCAGAGTTAGATCTGAGGAAGGAGGATCACAGTCATGGCATCAGTCATTCATGGAGCAATTCTGATGACCCATGGCCTTTTTTTCTGAAGTCATCATTAATAAAATAGTGAAAATGTTTGTCAGTCTTTATCTGACTTTAACACCTTTAGAGAAATCCTGATTTCAACTCTCTTTATTTTTGTGCCTTGCCAGTATTTTAAAGACATTACTACGGCTTTAAGGAATAGTTTAGCACAGGATCAGATTTTTCCTCCTTGTAGTCGACCACGACTTTCGGTGTTCGGTATCTGAAAATTGCTTCTTTAATTTTGGACTGGATTTATGAGGCTAATGTAACTAACAAGTAATGGAAGCTTATTGCCATCTGTGAGCATTGTGCTACTACATACCTAAATCATCACACATTTATCTCAAGCTGCACTGATTTGTTAAGCAATCTTAAACGGGCTTTCTTATGTGATTTCAAATATCGTATTTACTTATCTGTAAAAATAGACAAATGTGCATGCGAAACTCAGGCTTCAACATTGCTACTATGTTTTTAATATGTTTGTCATACAGTGTTAGAAAACAAATAAGTCAAATAAGACAAAAGTACTTTACTTAAGTAAATTACTTAAGAACTCAATGCAGTTTGAAGAAAGTATGTGATGATTTAGGGATGCAGTTAGCACAGTGCTAATTGCTGGGGTATGACATTGAGTACATTTTTAGTAGATTTTTTTTTTTTTTGCTACACTATTCATTTCAATCCTTAGAAAAAGATTTTTGCAATACTTTGCAATACTTTAAGATTTCTGTAGTGTTCTATAATAATGTAAAATATATCCTGTTTCATATATAATGTTCATAATGGTAAAACAATGGTAAATCTGAAAAAATACATTTTCTTTGGGTACTTTTTTGCCTTGCGTACCTCTCCACCTCGCGTTTCAAAAAAACGTTTGGCGTATGCGTCACAAAACTATCTGTCTCAGACACCAGACTTCATAACCATTTCATGTTTCTTTCTGTGATGTTGCTTTTAGAGGAATTAAACTCTTCAGACATCTGTTTCCTATCACCACCACTGTAAAAATTCTAACGATTTAAAAAAAAAACCTGGTGGTATGATTCAAGTCCCATAATGCCACCCCTGCTTTTAATTTAATTTAATTTAATTTAATTTTCTGAACACTAAATCGCATAAAACATTTTAACACTACTGTTATATTTTTAAGATCTTTTAAACTCAAGTCATATGAGTTTAAAACAGCACCTCATGCACATTCATGACATCAGTGAGTGCGAACAGCCAATGAGCTGCTCCGCTCACAAATCAATGAGCGCTCAGTAGCAGTAATGCTAGCATCCTGCTGCCCAAAAACTTTTAAAAAATTAAAGGAAAGTCCAGACTGTTTTAACTTTTCGTTTTTAGCTATTTTAACTTTTTGTTTTGAGCTCCATTCACTCCCATTCATTGAGGACTCGCTCGCGGGTGCCCTCTGCTGTTTTGCAGTCATGATTTAGATATAATGGGGGAAATAGGAAGTGGACAGGCTCCTCATAAACCCCCAATAACTGGCTCTGGCAGTATCTCTAAAACTAGGTGAGCAGTTGGTAGAAGTGGTTAGTAGATAGCAGCAGCTAGCCCCCTCTGCTGACCAAAATGAGCACAACGCCAGATGTCTGCCCGTCTGCTTTGCTGCCAGGCTTTCTTAGGACTTTCTGGCGTGTTTTGAATTCACAGTTAAAAACGGGGACATTTCCAGGTACAGATCCAGCCGGGGACAGGCCACCAAAAACGGGGACATCTGGTTACCCTAATTATAAGTTAGTCACTGAAAACATTGGAAATCTATTCTTTGTACTTTTTGCCAGACAGCTCAAGTTTCAAGAAAATGAACATATCACAGATTCTTGTTTTTATTATATTTTACAAAATGTCCCAACTTTTCTGTGAATGAGGTTTGTTAAAAAAATCTAGATTTTGCCTTTATAATATTCCTGTAGTATTGTGCAGTAAACTGTAGGACACAATAAGGTAAAAGAAACGCATCTCACGATATTTCACAGAATTTACTCATGCAATGCATACCTTCAGAAATTTCTTTCTGTAATACCGAAATGGTAACAATTATGTTTATTTAGCAAACTTGTTGATTTTTTAAAACTTTTTGCTAATTAATTCATATTATTAAGACTATTTGTGTTATTTATTTTAGTTAATACAGGTCCTTCATGATGCTATTAGGCTTATAGCCCTGCTGGGAAAACTCCATTTGTACAAAGCCAGAATCACCTCCAATAAACCTAAGACTGTTCATCATAGGTTTAAAACTGCTATGTGATTCCCTATGTGATTAATATACTCTATTAAGCAAAAAATATCTGTAATATATTATATAAATATAAATGTCTATAAATCCTGAAAAGATTGTACTGTTGCTTACTATGATTTTTTTTTTTTTCAAACTCATTTTGCTCTTTTTTGGTACCCCGTACTGTCTTTGTATTGTGAATTTGTGATTTTGGAGACTGAATAAATAAAAAAGTAAACTGTAGTAAACTGTAGTAAACTGTAGTAAAGGTGCTATAATCGCTATAAAGTCGAATCGTGCAGAAATCCTGCAGCGTTGCTGTAGCTCTTCTTCCTAAGCTCTCAGTGCTGCGTCAGTCTCTGGTGAAGCAGCTCCCTCTGCTGGCCGTGTCGGGTAGTTTTAGGAAGTGAGGCTGGTTTCGCGGCTCTGTGTTTAGTGATCTGTGTTTTGGCGCTTCAGCGCGCCGTTTGGAGTTTTGGGGACAGAAACATGTCCGCCTCCTCCTCCTCCTCTACTGCAGCTGCTGCTGGTGGGATTCAGGGCTCTCTCCTCAGACTTCACTCTTTTCTAGGAGACACAGAAACCAGAAATGCCGCTCTCATATGCCACGATATTATCGGAGACCTGGGTCATGAGTGTATGATGACCAAGAGCGAGAATGAGCTGGGTAAGAGGCCAAAACTCTCTCAGTCACTTCAGCCTGCAGTACCTGTGGTAGCTAGCAGAAACTGAGCTCTTCTCAATGCTCACAGTCTGTTAAGGCAAGCTAACCTGAATGTACTGTTATTTACTAACTAGTCATATTTGATTAGCTGAGAGCTCATCTCTTATGTTTACAGTGGTTAGTTTGAAAAGTGTAGTAAGCTACGTTAGGCTGTATTTCGCAGGTGTATTCAAAAACTGTAGACTGTAAATGTTGTAAAAAGTGTTAATAACCAAGCTTTGTTGTGTTTTAATGTTACTTTCAAAAATTACATGTTAACTCCATTCACTCACTCATTCATCATTCATTCATTTATTTCATAGCTAGCTAATTTGCTATGTTCAGTCAGTTTGATTATGTGTAAGAATAACAAAGACAGTTCTCTGGCTGTTTTCTGATGCTATATTTAAACACAACGGGCCATAATGGTTTATAATGTCCGTAGATAACGGAAAAAGTCAACAGAGTGCTGCTTTTGACACCTGTGGATAGCCATACTGACCATTGCTTGACCTGTAGACCATTACCGAAAGATGTACTGTTTTCTCTGTCATCCTTCTAATGCATGTCTTAACAGTTTTTCAGACCTCCTTGTTGTTTGCCAAGGACGAGGGGCTGCTCAGCTTCCTCCGGAAGTCCTTATCCTATGAAGAGGTAAGATCCTTCCTGGCCAGTCCTTCAGTGTTGGATTATCTCTTTTTAATGGTGTGGTAGGTCTGTGTGTATTGACCTTTGCTCCTGATTTAAGTTACGGGACGCCAGGGTCGACATTCTCAACCTGTTGGGCACATTCCTGCAGAGGATGGCCGTTGGTGTTAAAGGATGGGAGAAGAACTATGCTGTCGAACTGAAGGTTTATCTAATTCACTAAATCCTCTTGGCCAAAACTGGCTTTCAGTCTTGGCTGTATGTAGACTAAAGTTGATGCAGCCAGCACTGAATGTTTTTTTATGTATGCTTATGGTATAAGGTTTAAACGCTGCATGCCTGTTTCTTTTTCTCACTATGAACAGGATGTTTGCCTTGTTGTCTACACGAAGGATAAAGCTGCAAAATGTAGAGGGCCTGCTTTAGAGTTACTTATCAAGGTGGGTCCTTTACCTGCTGCTGTAGATCGATCGTGGGAAGATGGACATAGAATATTATTATTGTGTTTTTGCCAGTGGTGGACAGTAATAAAGTACATGTACTTTATTTTACTTTTTGTGCTTTATCAAAATATTTCCATTTCTTTTGACTCTTACTTTCTCTCCACTACAATTTAGTGTAAAATATCCAGCCTTTTGCTCCACTGCTTTCTACATAAATGTGTCATTCCCCATTACTTTAAAGTGAATATATTACAACTGAATTTATTTAAATATCTGAAAAAATATTATACACTTTGAAACTGAAGTAACCTAATCATAGGACACCTTTCACTAAACCCCTCCCCTAAATATTGATTAAAATATTGGAAGTGTAACTTGTAGTAAATGCCTTTTTTTAAAAAACGTTTTTTGTTGTTGGTTTTTTAATCTTTTGCCATGCAAGTCTTAATGGAAATTGTTTGTCAAAATACTATAACATAATAATAATTAATAATGATTTAATTAAAATAACGTAATGGCTAGCATGTCTCTCAGTGCTCAATAATTTTTACTTAACTGTGCTTAAAAGCAAGTACTTTCTACATTAACTCAAGTTAAACTATAGAGGACTTTCACTCGAATAATATGTTACGAAGTGTGTCTCTACTTTCACTTCATACAGCACTATTGTGCTATGACAGAAAATGAAAGAAGTAGCAGCACTGAGTCAGGAGAAGAAAACATGCCAGGTAAAAGCATCGGGTCGGATTTTGTCACACACACAGGCTCAAAAAGAAGGTCTGTCTTGATGTTTAGGTCTCAGATGCAAAATCAACATTATATCGAGGAAATATGATGACAATGGTAGATCATTCATTAACATCCTTGGAAGAAACGTCACAAAGTTCTCTTTGAATACTCTTTGAATGCGCTCACGATCATCATTCAGAATGTTCTTTTGCACATTCTGTGCAATTACACATTTCCACCAGAGAGGTCTCCAAGTCCCCAAATCGTACATACTGCAACTTTAACTAAGTTAACTAGTTCTTGTGTACTTTGTCCACCACTGTTTTGTATTCGTGTCCTTCTTTACGTGCTAATTATGTTTTGGCAGAGTAGACTGTAGTGCTCAAACTTCTTTGTTTCAAAAATGTCACCAGGTGCTCTATGCGACAAAGGACTCAAGTGTTGCTCAAGGCTTCAAAATAGGGGACATGTTCAACAAATTTTATGGGGAATTGGGTCAGAAAAATAAGTTACCTGACACAGGTAAGTTAAAATAATGCATCCTCACACACTTCAAGGAACGGTTGTGACTTGTGTGATATAATGTCAGGTAGTTTTATAGTAAAATAGCGTTCGAAACTAACATACTACCACGTGTTCTGTAATGGTTCTCTTTTTCCTTGCAGTGCTGGGTAATCTTTATGAACTTCTTGGAGTGTTGGGTGAGGTGCACCCCAGCGAAATGGTCAACAATTCAGACAAACTGTATAAGGCCTACTTGGGAGAACTGAAAGGACAGGTACTGTATAAATCAGAGCTTGTCTGACAAATCATAGCTCACTGATGCCACTCAGTTTATTTTCAGTTGTTGATCTCCTCTAGATGACCTCGACTACGAAGGAACCCAAACTTCCTGTTGTTGCTGGTTGTCTAAGGGGCATCACAGCACTGATGGTGAACTTTACCAAATCAATGGAGGAAGGTGTGTGTGTGTGTGTGTGTGTTTGTGTGTGTGTTTGTGTGTGTGTGTCTGTATTTGTATGTAAGAGGGTGAAGACACTTGCTTATCAAATTTAATGTCCCACATCTTGTTCAAAAAACAGACCCTGTTACCTCAAAGGAAATCTTTGACTATGCACTGAAGGCTATCTGCCCACAGGTGAGTGCAGCAGTGTTGACTTACAACAGTTAAAAGGGTGGGCAATAAATATGACAATGTTAATTGTTATTGTGATAAAGTATTAAGTAAAGTAGTAAGCTTTTCTGATCTTCTTGTGATATTGTAAGTATTTAAAGAGCACTGCATAACTTGTTCAATGGGATTAAGTGCAGTGTAGTATTTAAAACATTGAATAAAATGCAATGTACTTTTTGTCTGTTCAAACTTACCAGACCTCAAAAAAACTAAATATTGGGATACGTATTGTGAAAAAGCCTTAATGGGCCCATATTGAATGCATTTTATTTTTTGTCCATGTATAATTTTTATTTGGGTTTATGTAAGGTAAATGGTCATTATTTATTTTTATGACTATTTTCTTCCCTCATCCCTTTGAATAAAATAGGCTATTTTTATTATGTTTTTTTTTATTTTTTTAAGCCTGATATATGTAAATGACTTTTGTTTTGATTGTTTTGATTGGCTGCCTGTATTGTGCCTCATTCAAAAAGCAATCCAGTCCATTTTGTTGAAATGCTCTTGATAAGTTCAGCGTGGATGGATGGGCTAAACTGCAGTAGGCTGAATAGGCAGATGCGTTGGATTTTGTGACATCGCAAGAACCCTGAAATTGGTTGTTTTTGCCACTTTTGTTTTATCTCAATAAACGGACTGTATAGACTGTGGCAGTAATGGTAGGCTTTAAAACTTTATCAGTGGTTACATGCTGCATTAAACCCTTTTATGCTAATATAGAGAGGAAAATTTGATTTCCCATTATATGGACCCTTTAAAGTATCATGACAGTATACTTTTGCTGTATTGTCCTCTAATCAGTTATGGCTCTGTGTGCATTAACCCTTTTAACAGTTATGACTACATTTACAAAACCTCTTTTTCTTCATGATCTCTCCAGACTGAGATGAAGCGCTATGCAGTCACGTTTGGTAAGAAACTGTCATTTGCTTGACTACAGAATCTTTACAAAATGCGTTTAAAAGTCCACTAAATCTGTACTCCTGCCCTGGCAGCTGGACTTAAACTCTTTGCGAAGCATGCAGCCCAGTTCAGCAGCTGCCTCATGGACCACTACAGGACGGTGTTTGACATCATGTCAAAACTATGTGGACACATAAACGGTGAAATGAAGAAGACAAGCTACATGGCTCTAGAGTCTTTCCTTAAACAGGTGAGTGTCATCAGCTCTGTGTTCTGCTCTTATATGATTTCATGTTGTCTAAAAGTTTATGGCTCTTTTTGTCTTTTGATCTTCTCCTAGGTTGCCATCCTTGTGGCTGAGAATGTTGAGCAGCATCAAAGCAAGCTGAAATTCTTCATGCAGAAGTTTTGTTCTATTATCAGGACAATGGACTCCAGTAACAAAGAGCTCTCCATTGCTATCAGAGGATATGGATTTTTTGCTGCTGTAAGTGTATTACAGCTTTGCTTGAGTATTATTAGTGTAGTGAATCTTACATCAAGTAGGTCATTTTTGGTGTCCTGTCTATTTTGATTGCTTTCATAGTTTCATACTTAACCCCTTAAAATCTCAGGCTTATTACATACTGAGATTTATTATTATTCAATAACTACAGGGACTTCAGTGCAAACTGGTTGAGCTATACTTGGGTTATAGAAGTTTGTAATAAAACTTTGGGCCTGCCAGCAGGCCCTGGCCACGTAAAGGGTTAACTTAAAATTGGAAAGTCTGATAATTTGCTAACATATCTGTTTTAAGGCCTGACTGGAAGACTGAGAATGAGCAACATTTTTGGTTTCTGAACCTCTGGGATTTGAACTTGTGATCTCCCAATGAAAATCAAATTCACCCTCTGAAAAAGCCCTCAAAAAGGCACCCTCTGTTTAAGCGTAACACAAGGCTGAACTGGTAAATTTTGGCACAAAACACCATTATTGTTTAAATAATACAAACATGAAAAATATATATCCAAACTTAGGCATAAAACAAACATGTAATATCACAAACAACATTTTTTGATTAAAAAAATGAATAAATCCACCCCAGGGCTACAGTAGGGAGTATTGAAATAACTAAATTTGTGAGGGGCATCACTTCTGAATATCCTATAAATGTCCATCTCTGCCTTCCATTTTCCATCCAGTTTACTTAGTCTACCACCACTCCCTCTCTTCCCTGTTCCTCAGTTTTCTCTCAGTCAAACCTCTTTTCATCAAGTGGGGTTTGGTCTTCTTTAGCTTAAAGCAGGAGCCTTCTAGAAATCACAGAAGTTCTCACCTCCTAGTTTGGACTACACCTTCAACAAATAGTCATAGTGTGAGAAGAGACTGTAGCAGAGGAGAGAACTCTGACAACACCAGGCCAAGTTCTCAAACCTCTGTCCTGCTACAGTCATACAATCTCTTATATACTATGATCCTATGTTGAAGGTGTGTTCTGAATTAGCAAAATGTATGTTATTTTAGAACGAGAGTTTCTCTTGTTTATTTCTGTCTAAGAAGTGTGACGATTGAGAAATGATAGTCATCTCAGTTAGTAAAACATTGTTTAACTAACTTTCATATTGTTTGGGCCCTAATCTGTCCAGGCTAATCTTTTCTTTCTTTCTTTCTTTCTTTCTAGCCCTGTAAGGTGGTGTGTCCTCAGGATGTAGATCTGATGTACACTGAGCTTATCCAGCGGTGTAAGCAGATGTATCTGACTGAGTCAGACCAGGATGATGATAATGTTTACCAGCTGCCTAGCTTCCTGGACTCCATAGCTAGTGTTCTGATCCACCTGGACAGGGTAAGAGGCAGCTGCTGTTTTCTGATCAATTATCTCCTCTGTCCAAAATCCACTGTGTGTGTGTACATTGATTTGGGGTGTAATTATATGGTCTCTAATATATTTTGGTCTTCCTCATTGAAATTAATTGTCATTTGTTTTGTTTTGCTTTGTCAGGTTCCTGAAGTGTACACATCAGTGCTGGAGCGTCTTTTAGTCGTTCAGATTGACACCTTCCCTCAGTACAGCCAGAGGATGCAGTACGCCACGTGCCGCTCCATCATCAAGGTGCTCATAGCCATGGCAGCCAAAGGCCCAGTCCTTTGGAGTTTCACCAGCTCTGTGGGTAAGACTCAACTGCCAAAACCTCTGATGCCTGAATTCTAGGACAGCTTTACCAACAGTGACGTTGTTTATTTCTTCACCCAGTTCACCAAGGACTGATCCGGGTGTGCTCTAAACCAGTTGTTCAAGTTCAGGTGATTTATTTTGATGTAAATCTAATCTGGCAATATAATCTTTCTCAGCCATCTTGTTGATATTGTCTACCAGTTGACAGACTCTGAGGCAGTATTAGGTCCTGGTTTACAAAACTTATGGAGAGGTTTCTGAGATCATGCCTCCATATCATTCTCAGTTTAAATATTGACTACAGTGTATGTTTCTTGCGTAGGAGGAAGGCGCTGCTCAGGGTCAAGCCAAGAGTGAGGAGGATGCTGCAGAGCCCACACTGGTGCGCTCTGGGAAATGGAAAGTTCCGTCATGTAAGGATTATCTGGACCTCTTCAAGGGGCTTCTAGACTGTGAGAATCTGAAGGTGAGAACTCTGGTGTTTGTTAGGCCATGAGATTTTAGGTAAAATGAAATGTTTAGTTTCATTTTTCAAGTCAGGTCACAATAAACGCTTGATCCAGTTTTTTTCCAATGTAAATGAAACTAGACTTTAAAACAATGCCTGTTTTTAATCTCTGTTTTGAAGTTTGAACACCAGTATATGCTGATTGAAGTGAAAAATAAGTTACCACATCCTCTACAGAGAACGTAAATATTGCATTTTGCATGTATCTAAAGAAATTCTTTCTTAATTGTTTTGCAAAAATAATCATATTAGATTTTTATTTTTATTTTTCAGAGGTGTTAAATCCAGCAAATAAACAATAATTGGTTAATTAAAGTGTGCTGGAGTATGTCCTCAAAAAAACCTGTAATTTAACTAGGATTGCCCAAACTTTTGCATACGACTGTTTGGCAGTGTCCCAGTTGCCTTGTGGTGTAGTTTCTTATTTCTATTTTGAGCGCTTTACTCAGGGTATGCAGGACCTGACAGTTAACTGCAGCTCATTTCATTACCTGGGTTCTTCAGATTGCTTTGAAAGAACAGTCCAATCAAAGCAAGCTGTGCTAGATTATAATATGTGCTTTTTATCATAGAGTTACCAGTACTCAGGAAGTATGAGCTCATTAACTTTCTTAAATAATATCATCTGATGCTGTGAGATCATGATATATTTGGAAAATGTTGTGATGTTGAATTGTAGCAATACCACTCATATACTTTGTTTTCCTATGTAGGACACTGGATTTCTTGATGGATCTGCTGTAACCAAGAACTATAGCCTAAAGGCTCTGAACAGGCTCTTATATGATGCACTGGTGCAGTCCATCATGAAGATTGTGGAGAAGCTTGATCTCTCTGTGCAGAAAGTGAATGCAGAAGATGAGGTACAGTTTAATGTGGACTGAAGTACTACAGTAAACATAAAAAGCAGTAACTTTGTAAAATATCATGTCACTGAGAGAAATTAACAACTTTAAGTTTGCTTTTGGGAACCTTCTACCTTAACATACATGACTAAGCAGCTTTGTCGTAGTCAAGATTGTGGTGTTGTCTCATTTTCTGTCTTCCTCAGGGACAAAGCGACGTTGGCTTTGACCTTATTCCCTCATCAGATCCCACCACTAACCTGATGCCCAACAAACCCAAAGATTTCACTGCCTTTATCAATCTGGTGGACTTTTGCAGGTACCACGATGCTGAGCTCATCTCTGCTCACAGACTGTGGCAGTCTAGCAGACATTGTATGCTAAATGCTACCTTGATGAGAATGCTAAATAGCAAGATCCATTCTGTATAGGTTACTTGTATTTATTTGACTGTTTGAAGAGGTTATTCATTATGTGTGGTTTTATAGTGAATTGCTGCCTTCAAAGAACCCTGAGTATTTTACTCAGTGGATGTACCCACTGTGCCATGAGCTCATCCTACAGTCCATACGCTTCCCTCTGGTCAGCGGCTTCTATAAGCTCCTCTCTCTGTCTATGACTATTGGCAAGAAGATCAAATACTTTCAGGTATTTTATGCACTGGCCTTGATAAAACATCCTCCCATATGCAGATGTCCGTAACTCTATTTCATTATTGTAGACTTTGAGCTGACCTATGTCATGTTACAAAAACATGTTCAAGTAGGCTGTAACTACTCATCTTTGGTTTCTTTATGTTTATTTGAGAAATGATGGTTGAATGCTTTGTTGTTTGTTATTTACAGGGTCAGGGACCCAAAAGCGTCAGTGAAGGCTCTCCAGCTGGACATGCCTGTTTTGCACTTATCTCAAAGTTTGGGAAGGAGGTAGGATGATGCTTAATCTTCAGTTTCTGTCTGCCTAGTTGGAAAAACACTGAAGTAATGTTTCATCTTTCTTTGCTTTCTTGGTCTTAATGTTTAGCTTCTTGGTATGTGTTGTTCCCCACAGGTGTGTGTCCGTATTAAACAGTATAAAGACGAGCTTCTGGCAGCATGTCTGACTTTTGTGCTATCTCTCCATCCTGACATGGTGGCTTTGGACATCAAAGCTTACATCCCTGCACTACAGGTTAGACCAGAAGACAAATTCTGTCAATCTAACAATAATCAGAAATGGTCTTAACCAGTTAGTCCATCTGTTAATGGTGATGTTGATGTAGATTAATGGTTAATGTTTTGCTGAAAAGTTGTCAAAATTCATTGTCTGGATATTCAACTTGCCTCACTCAGCACCTGGAAATGTTTTTTGTTCATTTAAGTCAGTGTCCATTTGGGCACTAAAACATTGGAATATAAAATATTGAAATATGAATTTAATACAATGTAAAATAAAATCTAAAATATAAAATCTAAAATTATATCAACTGATATTATCAGAATTCTTTCCCCCTTAATATCAGTATGGGTTGGGCCCTTGACTGCAGCCCACTAAGACTGGAATTGAAAACCCTTAAAAAGTCTAATAATGTTTTCTTGTTGTGGTTGAGCAAACATTTAGTTTCTGAGTCAGAAGTAAGCTGAACCTGCCTTTCATAATGCAGCACTGATTGCACTTGCGTGTTGAATTTGGGTGTGTGTCAGGCTGCTCTGCGGCTCGGTCTGAGCCACGCTCCTCTGGCTACTGCGGCGCTGGATGCCCTGGAGTCCTGGTCCTCCCACATCCCCTTCTCCATCATACAACCCCACTATGCGGACATACTGCCCCACCTGGATGGCTACCTCAAAACAGCCGCCGCTACCGGTGAGATCATATTCTCTGATTCAAAATGTGAAGGCTTAATTAGCTTACATGCACACAGTCAGTGACTTTGCATAATCTTATTTTTTATCTTTACTCAGAGGCCAGCAGTGTGATGTTATATTATTGTTATTTGTGCTAAATTTTATTTTCATGATGAACAGTATGCTTCTCTGAGTATATCGTGAATATCATCAGTATTTAAATGTGTATTGTGTATCAAGAACATGTCTAATATTTTGTTATGATATTTTTGCCATATCGTCCAGCTCAACCGTTATCTTATTTGACTTTATCTATGTAAGTTTGCTTTAAATGTCTTTGTGTCAGATAAAGATGAGAGCAGTATGAATGTTACCTTTGTGTCATCGGGCACTCAGAAGGGCTACGGCAAAGTAATGATGAGGCTTCTGCAGAAGTCAAAACACCTGCCTATGGTAACCAATCATTCATTACGCACACTGTGCATTTATCTCAGTTGTCATATAAAAAACATTGAGAGAGGCTACTTTATAGCTAACTGTGAGTTGGGTTTCAAGATATTTTTAAGTTTGTAATTGATTGCATGTTTTTCTGAGCACTAAGCAAGTCCACTGAATTGAAAGCCAGTTATAGTTAAGTTTAGCCAATGTGCAATTTGCCCTCTTCTTATTTATTTATTATTTTTTTTTTTTTTTGATCAGGGGGACGAGTCTCCCATTGCTGCAGTGCGCCGGCGAGTGGTGCAGCTTTTGGGCCATCTTGGAGGACAGCTCAATAGGAGTCTCGTTACAGGTAAACTGCTTTGAAAGCACTCTGTGTGTGAGGTCATATTGTAAACACACAGTACATTGGTGTGGGAAATCTTAAATAATTCCTACTATTCATCTAAATTAAGATTTTCTCCTACAGTTTTGCCATCAGTATATTTTTATACCTTTTTCCGTAATCCTCAGAATATGTGTACCAACATGAGACCATTTCTCATTCTAGCCATTTCTGCGGAGGATATGATGAAGCGCTTTGTGGCATGGGACAGTGAGAAAAGACTGAGTTTTGCTGTGCCCTTTAAGGACACTAAGCCTGTCATCTACCTCGACCCTTTCCTGCCACGAATTACTGAGCTTGCACTGTCCTCCAGCGACAGGCAAACTAAGGCATGATATTATAGCAACATCTTACCTTCAGAAATTTCATGTTTTTGCTCAACTTTAACGTTATATCCATGGTGTCTGTTATACCGACCACTTATTACTAGTTGAGTTAAATTATACCCATTAGTGCTGATCTTAGTCACTGAGTCACTTCTGTGTTTGATTAGGTGGCGGCTTGTGAGCTCCTCCACAGTGTGGTGGTGTATATGGTGGGAAAAGGGGTTCAGATGGCTGAGGGGGGGACGTCCACTCCACCCATGTACAATCTGCACAAGCGAGTCTTCCCAGTGCTTCTACGCTTGGCCTGTGATGTCGATCAGGTTGATAGTGTTTTTTATAGAATTAAATTTTATTCTCATTGTACTTATATGCAAGTGTACAGTGTAACAAAATTGTTTGAGCTTTTCTCAGATATATGCCAATATATGAGTTATGTTTACAGTATTAAAGTGTGCAAGAGCGTACCTACAGTATTCTGTAGTGAAATATAGATTCTACAGCAGGATTTGCAGTGTGCACGTCATCCTGTAAGAAACGCTTGATTATATCTACATATTCAGAAATAATGTAAATAATGCCTCAAATTGTTTAAATTATAGTCTTGAATTGAATTACCTCTCTTTGAATCGCAGCCTTTATAATATTTCTTTTTTTCTGTTTCAGGTGGCAAGGCAGCTCTTCGAGCCTCTGGTGATGCAGTTGATTCACTGGTTCACCAACAACAAAAAATTTGAGAGCCAGGACACAGTAGCAGTGCTGGAAGCCATTCTGGTATATATTGCTGTCAACTGTAGCCAGAATGTGTATATGATAAATTATTTTACTTAGAAATACACCTGACATAAAGACCTATTCTTAAAGAAATGTACTTTTATGGCCATGCATGGAATTAAGTGTTCTTATTCATGTGTTGTTTCTATCAAATACTTTTTAAAAAGTGTCCATGGAATCAATCATAGAGTCAGTTTCCCCCTCAAGCTTTTGTTTATTTTTTTTCTGAAAAAGACAGAAAGGAGGAATGCTTTCACATGTATTGTTCATTTTAGTATATGTTTAAGAAATTGAATGCCATGTTTGAAACATTTTTTAAATGCAGGATGGAGTGGTGGACCCCCTGGACAGCACTTTGAGGGACTTCAGTGGCAGGTGCATCCAGGAGTTTGTAAAATGGTCAATCAAACAGACCACCCCAAAGCAGCAGGAGAAGAGCCCAGCCAACATCAAGTCCTTGTTCAAGCGTATCTACAGCCTAGCCCTGCATCCCAATGTGTTCAAGAGACTGGGAGCTGCATTAGCCTTCAACAGCATCTACAGGCTCTTCAGGTCTGTCTCAACTGTAGGCTTCATTATTTAAGGGCCAAGTTCAGAAGCTTAGTAGCTCTAGGAACCGTCCTTTATATGATCACCAAAAGTCATGAAGTGATGTTCCAGTCCAATTAAGTGAATCGGGATTGTTGCTGATTCTGGCATTTTTTTTTAATTACTGAAGTATCGGTCATATTAATCCCAATCTGATTCTAAAAGCTTGTTTCTTTTTTGTGCTTTGTTTTATGCAGCATTGAGATGTGTTCTCAGAAAAGAACAAAGCGGTTCTAATTTCTGTACTGTTGAGAAATCTTTAGTGGAAAATGACTAGAAAGAAGAAGAAGAAGAAAAAAAGATATTTGGATCAGTATGCACATTTCACTGCAGAATATTAAAGTAATTGGTAGAAAAATAGTCAATTTATTATGATCCATATTAAATGTGCTGTAAAATAGTCATTCAAAAAATGCCAAAAAAACAAAACATATCTATTTACAGTTTCGCATTATGCATATACTAAAACAAAGTGATTTTACTGTAGTATTACTTTGCATATCTAATCTGACCAGAACTGTGTGATTGGATTACCAATGAAATTACATACTGAATTGGGTTTGCATGATACTATACATTAAAGTACTCAAATTGGGGGGCAAGAAAAAAACTTCATTTCTTCTGCGTGCTGACTAGGATCAAACCTCTCTTCTGCACATTAAAGGAGCTGCTGGACCACAGAGATGTGTTTAGGGGTTTCAGTGTAGTTGTGATGTTTATACCTTTGTCTAGCTGATAACTTCATGCTGAAGATGAAATGCTTGTCTAAAGTTTGATGTTTCTCTCTCAGAGAGGAAAACTCTCTTGTGGAGCAGTTTGTCTTTGAGGTGCTGGTGGTGTTTGTGGAGAGCTTGGCTTTAGCGCACTCGGATGAGAAATCCTTGGGTAAAAGACCAGTTGTCACCTCTTCTTTGTTATTTTAGTTGATCTGATGTGTGGTCTCTGTAATGTCTTTCTGCTGCTATTTTATATTTTACTAACAGGAACTGTTCAACAGTGCTGCAGTGCCTTAGACCACCTCAAGAGGATAATCAAGCACAAGGCAGACTCCCTTAATCAGAGCGCCAAGAGACGCACGCCCAGGTATGAGGACCTACAGTGAAAAAACTGATTCTTTGTTTATTTGAAATGTTTGTTGAACTTATTCACATTTTGCTTGTTTGCAGGTAGTTCTTTTTAAAATTCTGAATCACTCTTCACTCTTTATGCTCCACAGGGGCTTCCCGCCAGAGCAGACGGTGCGTCTCTGTGATGTGGTCATGTGGCTGCTGACCCAGTGTGGGCGTCCACAGACCGAATGTCGGCATAAATGCATGGAGCTCTTCTATGAGTTTGTCCCGCTTTTGTCAGGTAACTGACATGAACAAATGATATCCTAAAGCAGTTTTACTTGTTTTACTAGTGCTTGTCACACCCAGTTATGGAGCTCAGTTATCATAGCAAGATCACAGTGGTTTATACACACTCAGATTGTCTTTTCTTCATCACCAGGTAAACCCTCACCTGCACAGTGGCTGGAGGAACAGGTTAAAAAAGAAGGGCAGAGGTTTCTAATTGCACATCTGGAGGGAGGGGGACTGCTGTCTCAGCCCACTCTCAGAGAAGTTGAAGCTCCATTCAGCGTCAGAGCTGCCCTGCAGTGGATGGATCTCTTGCTGGCTGCTCTTGACTGCTACAACACATTTACTGG
Organism: Colossoma macropomum; assembly: GCF_904425465.1. Lineage (NCBI taxonomy): Eukaryota > Metazoa > Chordata > Actinopteri > Characiformes > Serrasalmidae > Colossoma > Colossoma macropomum. The sequence continues at coordinate 35,506,488 of NW_023494805.1, forward strand.
CTTGCGCCTCATCCAGCCCCAGAGAATTCTGGGTGAGTCTGACCTTCCAGTGTAGAAGAGGCATGTCTTTGCAGTCTTGGAAAAACTTTGTATGAAATGATGCAATTACATTGAGAAGTTTGGGTGCCCAGGTCAAATCATGTTTTGTTGATTTTCTAAGTGGCAATAAGTTATACGTCCTCTACAGAGACACGCTACTGCACACTGTAATGCACTATTACTGTTTATTTGCTAATTTAACATGCAACATAAAATAGAAAAATAGAACATAAAGTGTGGGTTTTGCAAAAATGATGGCACATTGTATTTTTTTCCAATATGTAAACTCATTATGCACTAAAATTTGCAGAAAATGGTAAGTCGTCTGTAGAGGATGTTATTTTCACTGATGATCAAAACATAGTTTGACCGGTGTTGTACAGACTTTTGCATATGAGCTTCTTAACCCCTTAAAATCCCAGGCTTATTAAAGGGCATCATTCAGTACTGCTGGACTGCAGAGCAAACTAGCTCAGTTATTCTTAAGTTACAGAAGCGTCTGATAATATAAAAACACACATCAGTATTTTTGTTGGCTCATCATGAAATGTTCACACAAAGTCCGTTTACATGCACTCGGGTAATCAGATAATGTGAAAACTCTACATGATTCAGGCAATATCAAGATTTCTGCTTTGCAACAGGCCAATAAACTCACAGAAGAAAACATAAACGTAACGCAAAATTAAACTTCATGCTGCTTTAAACAGGGATTCACTTTACTGGAAAATATGTATCATTTAGAAGATAACTATTAATCAAATTCATCACTTCATCGAGCATATAGTTGGTTTCAGCATTGCTCCAAAAGTGGTTTATTGTCATTTTGTGGGTGCTGTGCTAAATGCTGCTTGCATTTTTTGGGGCATTGCTCTGTCTTCACACATACGCAGACTGAGAAAAACGAAAGAAATCAGAGTGAGGGTACACATTTCTTGATAATGGCCTTAATTCGATCTAAGCATATTCTGTTTACATGCTGGTTACATGGTCTGAATAATCAGATAACTGCTAAAATCTGATAATGGTTGTTTTGTTGGTGTGCATGTAAACAAACTCAATCTAAAGGGTAGCTGATGTATAATAATAATAATATTGAAAGGCATTGACAATATTGTTTGAACTGTGACTTGCGTTCTTTATGTGCAAGATCTATAACAAAAATAACCAGTTCAGTGAACAGTGAGCTCTTAGCTGCATCTCTGCAAATGCATGATCCTGTCTCTGCCTTTCAGGTTCTAGTGAGAAGTCCAGCTTTCTGCCAGCAATCCGTTTCTTCCTGACAGAACTGGCTATGCACAACATGAAGGCAGCCTCAGCCTGTTTCAGAGTGTCTGACTCTACTTCACCTCACTTCAGCCCTAGAGAAAGAGAGCTGTACAACTACAACAAGTGCACCATTATTGTGCGCCTGCTGGAGTTCTCCACTATGGTGCTGCTCAAATGCCAGCAGGACCTTTGGAAGGTAGAATCATCCTGCGCTTTCTCAGTTTCCATTTCTCCGATGAATTAACCTCTACAAGCACCATAAAACGTTGTGATGCATCAGTGTGCAACTCTGATTCAGTGATTCTGAATGAATCTGAATCTTGCTTTCATTCCAGCTCCTGGAAAAGGACATTTTCAATGCATCCTTCTTCACGCTGCTCACCATGACTGTGTGTGAACCTTCTATTGTTGGTTTCAACATGGCTGATCTGGAGGTGATGACTCGGCTGCCTGAAGTCTGCGTTCCGCTGCTGAAGGCCCTCGTATCAACACCCTACAGGACAGATATGGAGAACAGCATTAGGAAGAAGATAACTGCTCAATGGTAAAGTAATAATAATAATAGTAGTAGTAATAATAATAATAATAATAGTAATAATAATAATGATAACAATAGTACACAAATGTTACATTGTAGTTTTCTTGAATTCATATCAAGCATTTTTTGTCTTTTGTGTTTTGCTGTTATTATATTTTGTTCAGTTATTTTAATTCAGTTAATATCAACATGGCTTAAGCATATCATTGCTGTCCAAAAAAAATATATTTTTCTCCAGTATTTGAATGTGGCAGCTATCCTTTATATTGTGTGAAACTTTACTGATGAGTGGATGAATAGAAATGCTCCAGAATCACTTTGGGGGGAAAAAAAACTCTTTACATTAAAAGTTAAGAAAATTTTTGTCTTCTCCTGTAAAGATACTGTTTTGTTTTTTCCCATTTCTATTCTGAGACTGAGTTTTCTAGCCTTATAGGTAATGTATCTTGCATATATCATGTTTTTCTCCCACATTTTCCCACAATTTTTGCTGTCTTTTATGTCTAATTTTTCCATGTGCATTTGTATGTATTGCATTATTTCTTTTTACCCTAATAGTGTGGAGGAGTTGTGTGCGGTGGATCTGTATGACCCAGATGCTCAGGACAGCCATGCCAAGCTGGAACTCCTACTCTCAGCCTGCAAACAGCTTCACCAGTGTGGTCTTCTCAACTCCATCCTTCATAGCCAAGTATGCTTTGTTTACCTGAATTTGATTGCAGTTATGTTTTTGAATTTTGTATAGAGGCATACATATATGTATATATATATTTTTTTTTACAGGATGCAAGTTATTGCAGCTCTCTAGGTTCTAAACTCCTCACTGCAGTCTACAAAGGCATTGCACCTGGAGAGGACAGGAAGTCCTTGCCCTCCATGGATGTTAACAGCAGGAAGTTGGCTAATGGTTTGGTGCAGCTGGCTTTCTCACTGGGTGATCAAGTAAGTTCTCAACTTACAGAAACTCCAACAGTAGATTTTGTAAAAATTGTCAGACATAATGAAAGGATCTTGCATTTATAGCATGTTTTTCTGTTGGCTCTTCCATACAGACTGAGCAGCTGGTTGGCCTGTTGCTAAACTCAGTTACTCTGTCAGTGCCTCTTTCGGGCAGCCTAAACCCTCATTTCCTCAGTTTTTCCCACGGAGAGTACTTCTACAGCCTCTTCCACACCACCGTTAACACAGAGCTTCTGCGCTGCCTGGACTGCTCTGTGCTCCTGCTGCTCACTGCGGCCACACAGAGCCCCAATATGGTGAGACTTCCGCATGAAAGAGGAAAAAAATGTATGCTCCTCTGATATCATGTCGAGTCAGACCTTGCCTCTTCTCGGTTGCTTGTGAACTGAACGTAAGATCATATGTGAAGTTGCAAATATGAAGTGCATTGAAAAGCTCTGCTTGTGAGTGGTTAGATCCAGAGGTGTAAATGGCCAGGTTTTACTGGGAGACCTCTTGGTGTTTTTTTTTTTCTATTTATTTATTTTTTGAAAACATCAAAACATGAAATGCACCTTAAAATGATCTTTCCATTCATAGATTTCATAGACCAACCAATATAATCTTAAATCTAGTGCATTCCTGCATTAAAAATAATAGGACATTTCAAGTGCTGAAAGCTTGACTTTTTTCTTTAAAGCATTTATTTCTATGGAGAGCAAGAACTTTTATTAAGAACAGTCTGGGAAGTATAGCAAAATCTGACTCTTCCTCCAAAAACAGCACTGAATTTGTGCATAAGCTAAGAGGTTTAGACATTTTCTGAAATTGAAACTAAAAACACCTCCTAAAAGTTAACAGCACTTTTGTTAAAACTTAAATCATGCAGGGATCTAAACAAACTTTCCAACAAAGCAGAGACTAAAAAGCAAACTGTCATACGCTTGTCAAAACAGTCACTGTTACAGAAACACTACTTTTTTGTTATATGATCTTCTAGACTGTCAGAACCATTCATAGTCCAGTTACTTTTACTTTAGATACACAGTGAATGGCTGATATTAGCAGGCTAGCTGGCTGGGTATATGTCATTACGCTGCATTATATTAAAGTCACGTTAACTAACATACTACATTTTAGTGGGCATTTTAAATGCCCACTGACTGAAATTCTCGGCAATAATCACTTGAGTAATTACTTTAATTAGACTACATATCCAACCAAATGGCACCATGGTTTGAAGACAATTAGAAGGCAAAACTTACTTTACTGATTGTGACGTTTTTTGGCCTTCATTTTCTACTGACAGTCATTACCATGGAGACTGGGTGGGTGGACCCAGCTGCAGCACTGTGACTTTCTGTTGGCTGAATAAGTTGTAGGTTGAACTTGAGGTGCGTTCAACAGACGCTTTGCTTCATGCACACACTTTAAGAACAAAGGGGAAAAAAATATACACGGTTTCTCTAAAAACAAAAAATAGTTACCAATGTTTTTGAAATTTGAGCCATTCCATCTCCACTTTTACTCTTGGAGTTCCAGAACCATTTCCACCCCTGGTTAGATGGATATGTAAGGCTATATAGCTCTTCAGCTGCACATGTACTGTTTTAAAAGCAGACATGTATGCTTTGTATTATCAAGATTTGACCAGTGGGTCATTTTGAATAGCACGTTAGCATAGGTTCCTGCGACATGATCAGTTTTGCAGTGATAAAATTTGTGTACGTATGTTGTTTCCCCCCCACCTCCCCTTAGGTTAGTGTCCTGCTCAATGGCATGTTGGACCACAGTTTCCGTGAACGTTCAGTTAGGAAGACTCAAGGCTCTCGACTGGCAGAGCAACTACTGAAGGGGTGGGGCTTGCTGAAACCATGGTGGGACAGCCCGGCCTCCTCACCGGAGAGCAAAACCTCCATCCTCACATTGCTTTCCAAAGTTCTGCAGGTACCAGAAATGCACCTGCATGCCTCGTCCTCCTAGACCCTTCTTACAGAAAATGTGATCAGATTCACAAAGTTAATTATGTTTACATTTTTCTGTGTTATTAACTTGTTTCATGACTCTTCACTTACATTTATTTTCATCGTTATCCGCAGATTGACTCTTCGGTTTGCTCAGACACCAGTCACCAAGCATTTAATGCAGTCTTTTCTACCTTCACCACTCTCATCACTGACACAGCTCTGCCCTTAAATCTGAAGGTAATGAAATCTTTTGCTGAAAATAAGGAGGAGTTGTCCTCTGATGTAAAAAGCCAAAACTACCGCAGTTGTTTTTGTCTGTTCTGTCCCAAAGAGCCAGGCCCTGATCATCCTGCCCTTCTTCACCAAATTACCTACCGGCCCTCTGGAGGAGCTACAGAGAGCTCTGGAGGCTCTAGTGGCCACACATTTCCCCATGCAGTCAGACGAGTTCCCACGTGGATCGCTCCAGTGCAATAATTACATGGATTGCGTTCGTAAGGTAAAAGGCTACAAACATAGCAATCTGTCTCAGGTTAAATGGGAAAGGGCTTGTATCAAGAGTGTCATGATTTTTATTTTTATTCTCTTCATTGAAACTTACAGGTACCTCCTTTAAATGCTATTCTTTGTTTTCTTTATGTTGTCATTACATCATGAATTGTAAAATTTCACCTCTATTTGATTAAGTATGATTCAGTATAGGGGTGGGGAAAATGATCAATCCTTATATGCATTGCGATTGTCTCTTGAAAGGTTCTAAATCGATTCACAAAACATCATAATTATATTTTTAAATAGGCTCTTTGTAGGACACCTTGGTACAGCCCAACCTGGAGAAAGAAAGAAAATGCAGGATTACACAAAAGCATGTGTTTGCAGTCACAGATTTCATATATATTGAGTAAAAGGCCTGAAAACATTGTGAATGTGCTGTATATAAGAATGTGGCTATGTTTGAAAACCACCGCAGTTCTAGGGCACCTCCGCTGTCAGGATTGAAAACATAATGTTAAATTGATTTTTTTAAACTATATAATATGTGACTTCCATTAAAAAAAAAACAAAAAAACATTAAATCAGTTGTCATCAGTCATATGTCTGTGTATGAAAAAAACAATGTAGAATGTAGAAATAAAAAAAAAAAAATGTAGGCTATAGAAATTAAAACTGAAAATTCATCAAGATGTGGCGAGTTGTGTCAAGATGCATTGAGAATGGGTTTATTGTTGCATCATGCCTAGAGATTCCCATCTCTAATTCAGAATAATTTTGTAGATTTGATGGAATATTTATAAATTGCCTTTATATATTAGCAAAAGTACAAAAGTAGAGAATTTTGTTTCGCCTGAAAAATGAGTGTTTATTTTAATTAACAATATTATAATCAAATATAGTTCTTTTGAAACGTTGTACAATTGTTGCACTTGAATCACCATCAACTTCAGATGCATTTTTACATTCTTTAATAGCAGCTAATCCAATACTGATGACTGGCTTCAGTTTTTAGATGCCTTGGAGTTGTCTCAGAGTCCTGTCCTGCTGAAGCTAATGGCAAAAGTCCTGTGTCGTGACAAAAAGCACATCATGGAGGACCAATTTCAGACATGCTTCCAAAGAATTGCCCGACAGTAAGACAGAGCAACACCATTGTTTGTGTGAGCTTCTGCTTGTGCACATATGTTTGGATCTACTATTTGAAGCTTTTTCTCTTCTCCAAAAGGTCGAGCTGTGAAGGGCAAGTTCTCCTCCTCTGCACCGTCTATCAGATGTTCCAGGCCAAAGATGTTCCCATGAACTCCATGCTCATGGGTTTGCTGGACAGAGTGCTTGTCCCACTGACCACTTACTGCAGTGCTAAGGCTCTGTCACAGTTTTTCATCACCAATGTGGCTGCCATCATGACTACTCTACAGGCACGCTTCACCAAAGTGAGCAAAATGACTGCAGTCATAAGGGACGAACATTACACGTTGCATGCATTTGTAATCATGGATTTGTTTTGCACTTTTTCCATGAAGATTTCTGTAGTTTTTACAAACTGTTTTATTACATTTCGTCTTTTGCCTTGTCTTTCTCTAGGCTGTAGAGTCTGCTTTTGAGAGCCAAATCATCATGAAGATTGGCTGCTGTAAACTGCTGGAATTGCTTTACTCTCGTCTGCCTAAAGAAGAGGTCTACTCCAAAGACTCGGCTGTCAATCAGGCCTTCTGTGGACCAGTTAAAGCAGAGGGAAACGAGCTGTCCAAGAATCTACTCAAGTGAATTGAAAATAGAACTTGTTTTTTTCTTGAGTCACTGTTCAAAACAGTGCTAAGTGCTGAAGTCATTAAATAGAGCTGCTGTTTGCATTTTAAGTATTTATCTCAACTTCTTGGTGAATGTTTTAAAGGGCCATGAAAAATGAAGAACAACTTATTCATATATCCACTCATTTAATCTACATCAGTTTAGCCCTGCCAATTTAAGTTAAAGTTATAAGGAGTGCTTCAGCTTGAATTGGTTTTTATTTGAAGCACAATACAGGACATCCAGTCAGCACAGAACTAATTTACATAAACTAGCCTTAAAGCCACAGTAACAAAAACAGCCTGGGATAAAAAGAAGTTGGAAAATGGTCATACAAAAATTAATCATGGTTGTTTTAAGTACATAAAAAACATGAATGTTATATGTGGGCCTCAGGGAGAAAATAACAAACAAGAAAAATGTGGGCTTTTTTGAAATTTTAAAATTAAATTTGAAAGGAAAATGTTTAGAAGATTTTTTTCTGAAATTCTGTACATTTGGAGGAAAAAGCACAAATGTAAGTAGATAGCTTCTAGCCACTCTTTGAGTTGTCTTTATGCTGTGGCAGGTCATGTTTCGAAGCTTTCACTGAGAACATGGCAGGAGAGACCACTCTGTTGGAGCTGAGGAGGCAGTTTCATTGTGCTGCTTACAACTGTGCAGTCGCCCTCATTAGCTGTAGCTTTAACGAGACAAAGTTCTACCAGGGCTTCCTCTTCACTGAGAAACCAGAGAAGGTGAGCACTGACATTTACTTACAGTCGACTGTATACATACTACAGCTTCTCCCAGGGAATACAGTTCATACTTGAAGCAGTTACGGTAGTGTTATTAGCACTCTGTGTTACTGTTAACTGATTTTTCTCAGTCATTTTGTTTATCTTTGTATGGCTTTGCATGTCTTTCCCCACAGAATCAGTTCATTTTTGAGAACCTCATTGACACACAAAGGACATACAATTTTCCCATAGAGATTGAAGTACGTTTTCTTATTTATTAGTATTTTAAAAGAATAAATTAGCTACAACGTTTTGGCTGTTGATGCAGTGTATGATATCATTTGTTTTTTTGCAATCAGGTTCCTATTGAAAGGAAGAAGAAATATGTAATGATTAGAAAGGAAGTGAGTGGAGAAAATGGAGGTAAGGAATTATTTAAGACTAGGTTTTCCCTATACACATTTGCAGAGCAAGTTGCAACAACTTTTTTATGAAGCTGGATTTAGAAGTGAGATTTGTTCATTCACTGAAGGATATGTTTGCTTTTTTGGGGTCTATTTGTTTCTCTTTAAAGCTGCATTATGTAAGAAAAAAGAAAAAAACACACACTAAAATATGGTGTGCATGCACTGCTGTGAGTTGCCCTGTAAAGACTAAAATAAAAACTTAAAGTCAGAGGCATCAGGTCGGATTTCACAGTTTTTTAGACTACATCATACTTCTTTACGTATAAATGTCACATGCACAGACTCACAAAGAAAGTCCAGCTGGATGTTTAGGTCTCAAATGCAAAATCAACATTATACTGATGAAGTTCTGATAATAGTAGATCAATCAATTACATTTTGAGAAGACACATCCTTCACCAGGTTTTGACTGGGTCCTTTTTAAACACTCTTTCAATGCATCATTCATCCGCTTGCAAAAGTGGTCTGAAGCACAACTGACGTTACAAAATTTTCATTGTGCACAATTACACATTTCCACCAGAGAGGTCTCCAAATCCAGAGAGCTTACATAGCGTAGCTTTGATCTTCTAAGCATTTGTTTCTTCCTCTCAGATGCTCCAGTGTACCTTTCGTCCCAGTCCTACATGGCTGACAGCAGCCTCAGTGAGGAGATGAGCCAGTTTGATTTTTCTACTGGAGTCCAGAGCTTTTCCTACTCCCAGAATTCCACAGGACGCCGTGGCGGCAGCAGAGCAAGGGTGGGTGAAACGTGAAGTGTTCCTTCAAAGTGCTTTCAAGTATAGAAAAGAAAGAGGAGAATTTTAGTATGAAACTATTTTTTCCTGGTTTGTTTTAGGAGCGTGTGGAGGTCCTACATGAGGATGAAACTGTGGAGTTGGAGATGGATGAGCTGAACCAGCATGAGTGCATGGCCTCCATGACTGCTCTGTTCCGCCACATGCAGAGAAACAACATCACACCTAAAGTTGAGGAAGTGAGTGAGATGTGGGAGGGGACACCTGTCAGCGATATCAGGCCTGATACAGTGTTCCAAAGTAGACTTGGGACACTCTCTGAATACAATTTGTATCTTGTTTATTTATTACTTTACAAGATAAGTTATTTTGCTGCTGTCGGAACAAAACCTTGTATATCCGGTTTGGTCGTTTCTCAGTTTTTGACATAATTTGAAAATGTGTGTTGCCCTTTATATTGTGTGTAAATTTCGTGATGAATAACCAAAAGAAATGGCACAAAATTACTTGGGGAAAAGTCTGGTTCCATTGACTTAAGTAAAAGTAAAGTATGCTTTTCCTTGTACTGTAAAGTTACCATTTTGGTGATATGAGGTTTTGTTCTGACTGCAGCGATTTATTCATTCATATCCATCAGAAAGGTTATAACATTAGCAATAATGAACAGATTTACTAATTGAAACTCAAAATGATCCCACTTATTAACTGAACACTTAAGGAAAGAAAAAGCGCAGACACATTAGTAGGCAAAACATCAGGGTCTCTTTCCTTTATGTTGGTGATTATGTTAGTATGAAAGTTAGTATTTTGTTGCATGTCCACTCTTTTGGTTGACAGCTTGAAGTCTTCCAGGTGCATGAGTTTGCACAGCTGGGGCTCAGACTTGTTGAATGTTCTGAACACTTCATGTCTCTTTCCATGATTTTAGTACAATTTCCACAATACATTAACAAATAAAATTAGTTTGAAAACCAAATAATAGAAGCGTCTTAAAACTACTTTTGATTATTGTATGCTATTTACAGTGTATTTGTTTTTTTTTCTTTAATGCTGGGTTCCTTCAGATCCCTAAAAAGTCTTATGAAGTGTTTATAATCTGTGAGGTAAATGTGAGAAAATGAGGTATTAAATTCTAAGATAATTCCCAAAACTGAGTTGAAAGTGTCACTGTATACATTAAACTAATTCATCTGCCAATCAAAAATATACAGCTGACAGCAGTCCTGTGGTCAGAAACTGAACAGTGATGACGAGCTACAGGACCGATAACAAAGTTAAACAATGAAAGGAGGGAGCAGTTGGTGGAGCTAGACATGGAAATTGAGAAGACAGCTGGCTACAGCATGTGTCATGGCTATATATAAAAGTGTAAATAAATGTTTGATTTTTAACCATCTGTTTGAGTAACATAGACATTAATACATGGAGTTTGAATGTGTTTTGTGTGGTGAAAATTGTGTTTATTTTTTCCCTTTGTTGGGGTTTTAACAAAGTAGTAAAATGAATTGCATTTGAATTCATAAACTTTGCTGCAGTTGAATGATTTCATATTATGTCCTTATATGCTTGCAGCGTGGTGCTACTAAAATGTAACAGTGCTTAAGATGGGATGTGTCTTGTTATTAATTGATCCCTATGTTGTCTTGTCTTTTTAAGGGTGTGATACCCAGTGAGCTGCCTCCCTGGATGAAGTTCCTTCATGGGAAACTGGCTAATCCATCCACTCCTCTGAATATTCGCCTGTTCATCGCCAAACTCATTATCAATACAGAGGAGGTGGCTGCTTTTATTCTTTCTTACCCAAGCACACTCTACGTTTAATAGAGCTGAGATTATAAATTCAATAAATAAAATGATAAATTCTGATATTAATAATTGCTGCCAATTAAACAGCCATTTACTCTTTGTTGATGCTCATTATTGTGCAGATGTTCTGTCCCTATGCCAAGCATTGGCTAGGACCACTCTTACAGCTGGTGGTTTCTGGCAACAATGGAGGAGAAGGCATCCATTTTATGGTGGTGGACATAGTGGTCACTGTGCTCTCTTGGACCAGTGTGGCCACTCCAAAGGTTTGTGTGTGTGTGTGTGTGTGTATTTGATTGATTCTTTTTTTATCGCCACATAACGTCAATGGTAATTGTTTCTGGTGCAATGAGATGTAATTTAACTTTGTAGTAGCACAGTGCACATAAACATACACTATAGCACACATACAGTGCAAGACAATATACATTTAGTGTAGATGTATTTGTTTTGAAATTATTTTTAAGTAATTGTATTTAGTTTTTATATGAATAAGTTTTAGTGGTGTCAAAGTTAACACGTTTATAACACATGCAGCCGCTGTTGCTCTCACATCGTTGGCAATAAAAATTGGAAACTGCATTCACGCTGTGGAAATTGTATGATTTTCATGTTCAGTTCTTGTGAATTCTGCATTCACATGATGAAAACAATTATTATTGAATTCTCAAAAGTAATAAATACATTCTGTTGAAGCATATTTTGTCCACGTATATAGCTGTAGTCTCAGCCACCACTCACATGTAAGGGACGGATAGAAATCTGGCTTGTGAGATTGATATAGCTATAACAGATTGCAGTGATTTTTAAATGAAAAAGTCTGTCATAATATGAGTCAAATATGAGCAAATAAGTTAAATGTGATTATGGCAATTAACTGCACAACATAATGTGACTAATCAGATTGAATTGAGATTGAATGTTTGAATTTTTTGAGGGCCCTAATAAATTGCAAACACTTTTAACCTTAAGCCTTTAAGGTACAATGTAGGATCTAAAAAATCAATTTTGTATTGGCATTGTATATTCTGTTTTTTTGTTTTTTTTTTATATGGTCTTTGTTTCTTGTCCTTTGTTATTTTACTTCTCAGGGAAACACTAGAGATGAAGTCCTGGCCAATCGTCTAATAGAGTTTCTGATGAAAAACTGCTTCCATGCCAAAAGGGCAGTGTTCAGGCATAATCTGGAGATTATTCGCACCATAGTGGAATGCTGGAAAGACTGTTTGCATATCCCATACAAGTACGGAATGATGTGTAATTTGTTCAGATGTAAATTATGTTGCTACATGTAATTGCATTGGTAACTTAATGGCCCATTTTATGGCCCATCCAGTCAAGCAGAGAATGTGTCCTGCGCCTGACCATGATAAAATTAGTTTTAAAATAGTTTTAAGAGGTAACTACTGAGAATGAGTCTGTGTATTCTGTAGTTAGGTACATGTGCATGCATATATTGTAGCATGAAAGTATTCCCGAGTGGAATACTTGCCAAGACTGAGTGTATTTTTTTCTTTTTTGCAGTCTAATATTTGAGCACTTTTCTGGAGCTGACCCCAACAGCAAAGACAACTCTGTTGGGTTGCAGCTCTTGGGTATAGTGCTGGCCAACCACCTTCCCCCTTATGAAGCTGCCTGTGGTGTTGACCATGACAGGTATACGCTTAATTCGGGCTACATTTCCTTATTGTATATGACTTTTTCAGGAAAAAATGTGTTCACTGCTAGAACTTGAAATAAAAAAAGAACTGCTATGCTCAGTTTAGTGGATGCAGTTTGATTTGCTTCAGTCTTTAACAATTCTCCAACAAATCCATTATTACAGGTACTTCCAGTCTTTGGCCAACAATCTGTCCTTCATCAGATATAAGGAAGTCTACTCTGCTGCAGCGGAGATCATTGGGTTAACCCTAAACTACATGAAAGACAGGGAAAATGTATGTGCATTGTACATTCAGCTATTAATCTGAAAGCTCATTGCTATCCATATTATGTGTTTTAATGCCTGATAATGCTTATTTTCATGTAGCAAAACCAGGTTCCATTGTTAGATGCAACAGTTTCAAAGCTGAATGATTTGAAAAAGAAGGATCTAGGTGACAAGTTTGTCATTTGTTTGAGCAAAGTGTCCAGGCACTTCCCACCTCTGGTAGCTCGGTAAGTTAAGGTGGACATCAGAGATTTTTATTATGTGCTGGCTTTTGAAATTTCCTTATTACTGAATGGTGTATGTGTGTATCTGTGTCCACGCCAGCTTTGTGAATGCTGTTTTCTACCTACTGCCGAAACTACATGGCATGTTGAAGACTCACTGTCTTGAGTGCGTCCTTAGCTGTGCTGACTCCATTCCTGATATCTTCATGCACCTCAAGACCAAGGGCTTCGTCCAGATTATGGCCCACAGGTGTGTCCAGCTAGAAGATTCTAATAGAAAAGAATTTAACTATTTAGTATTAATATACATTTAATAATGCACAGTTTGGGTTGAATTTCTCAAAATTTGGATTGTAATGTGTTAACCGGTTTCCTAGACCTAGAATAAGCTTAAACCTTGACTGACCAGTACCTTCAAAGTCAATATTTAAACCATAAATAGTAATCCATGTTGAACAATAAATTGTTAAATATATTTATGTAATATGTAATTACAAGACGACTAAAATGGCATAGGATCATCCCTGAACAATAACTTTTATTAAGAATGTTGAATGTTTATGACCTACACTGTGTGATTTTAGCCAGTTTTAAACACACAATCATAGCTGTCTCCCCAATATGAGTGGAGACACAAAGTTCAGCTAAACGGAGATTGAAAAGTCTACATTTCCTACCAAAGTTCATATAGGCTTTACTTTGTTTGACTGACTAAACTAGTGAGGTATAAACATTAATAAAAGCATTTTTTTTTTTTTATTGTAAAATAGGCTGTAGAGACAGTATTGTCTTACCCGTGTACATCACTGCCTGGCTTTTAGCTTCAGTGCACAGTGTTAGCAAAAAAAAAACATATTTTTAAGAGCAAAGGGTCCTTAATGGTTAAGCATTGTTGGCATTGCAATTTAGTCCAAGACTAGGATACTTTGTGGCCAGGAAACTAGCCCTACATGCTACAGATTGCATTAAAGGCTATGGGTGCTACACAGCTCTCTGGCTATCTGTAATTATGAATGTTGTACAACTACTTTTTCAGAGACGAGGCGAGGCAGCGGGTGTGCCTGGACATTGTACATAAAATCTTAGCCATTCTGAAGCCAGAGGAGCTGAAGGAGATTTTGGGGGCTGTCAGTGCCTTTGTCTCTCATCCCTCCCCTGTGTGCAGAGAGAGGATGTATGACATCCTCATGTGGATCCAGGACAACTACAGGTGGCTTCTGCTCCCTCAAGCTTCTCTTCTTTGACTTCAGTAACATCCTTCCTTTTGTTATCTTCTTTTTCTGTTTTATTGTCCTTTTTAGTCTGTTTTTTTTGTCTTTTGCTCTTTGAGGCTCAATTCTCTCCTCTCCCAAGCCTAATTCTTCTTCAGTTTTTAGATTCATTTGCACTTCCAGTCAGTCATCCATTTTTTGTTGTATTTTTCCTCAAGATAGTATAAATGTCAAAGATGAAAGTGAGGAGTAGCTAGAATTTGCCCAGTTGACTGTCTAGATCAAGTGAAAAATATGATGCAGGTCTGGAAGGAATTAGACTGTGCTAATCTGTTCCTGTAATTCTGTGTTCACAGCGATGCTGAGAGCAGGGAGGACAGTACCTCTGTGGAGGTGCTCAATGCAGCCAAAGAAACACTTCTCCAAGGTCTGACAGATGAAAACCAGGGGTTGCAGTGAGTCCTACACATACTGCATAACAGATTTAATGTATAATGGAGATATCAACAGAGATACAAAGAATTTAACGATTTCTTAAAATCAAACTCTCTGCATTTCAATTTTGATCCCCAATAACAATGATAGGCCCTGATTTTGCTGTTCTTTTTTAATGCCTGTGGTATTTTCTCAGGCTGTATGTGCGTAACTTCTGGAGTCACGAGAGGCGTTTGCCTCCTGCCACACTGGAACGGATGCTGATGGTGCTGTGTTCTCTATACTCGCCTCGCATTGAGGACCGGTTTCTTAGCCTGGCTACAGATTTGCTACTGGAAATGACCAGTCAGAGTCCTGACTACACACGCAACATATTTGAGTTCCCACTTTCTGAGTGCAAGTTTCAGGTAAGTCATGAGACCAACTAACAAACAGGTGTAAGTGAATTTGTTCAAGTTACATGGTTCTGCACTTATCATTATGATATTGGCTATGAAGCACATCACCTTTTTAGGTTCTTAGGTTCTTTACATGCATTCTTTTGTGGTATATCTGCAGGACTACACAATCGACTCCAACTGGCGGCTACGGAGCACAGTCCTCACGCCCATGTTCATGGAGACCCAGACGACTCAGGCTGGGGGTACTCAAGGTTCAGACAGTGCACGGTCGCAGGCGGCCATCATGAAGGGCCAAATCCGAGCCACTCAGGCCTCTTTGGAATTCTCCCAAACTCAGGCTCCTGGTGCAGGTATTCTCTTTATATTGTTAGTTAAATTTCATACAGTGCTCTGAGGTACACAGATACTTGTTCTGCACACCCAGACAACAGTGAGCCTTTTGGAGCAAGACATAGTCATTGAACTGACAAAAGGTTGTGAAATTCATGACATCTTGCCTTTTAAAGGGACTGTCAACTCTCATTAAACATGTAACTCTAATTATTTAAAAGTAGCTTTTTAAAAAAGTAAAATACAAACCATGATAAAAGTGGAGCAAAAAGCCAGAACTTCCCTGCCTGATTGACTGAGTGACCATTTCAAACCACAAAGTGATTTTCAGTGATAGCAGTGGAAAGGTAAATAACGAGATTTTCCCTCTTATTTAAGCTTTAATTTTAATTTTCTATTTTGAATCTGTGTAGTGTCGGATTGCAGAGGTAAGGTTATGTTCAAACGGGAGTGACAACAGTCACTGTTAGGGGTGGGAATCTCTAGGCAACTCACGATTCGATTACGATTCAGAGGGCTTCGATGCGATTATAAAACGATTATCGATGCATCTCGATGCATCTTTTTTTTTCTATGTAGTATTTATATTTTCTCACTGTGTGAGCTCAAATTTCGAGTTCAAGTTTCAAGTTTATTTGTCACTTCCACAACATGTCAGGACATTTATGCATTGAAATGCTTGTGGTGAGGCTCAGCTAATTACTCTACAGAAAGTAAAAATAAAAATACAAGAAAAACCAACTGAAATATATTAAATATACACAAAATATACACAGAATATAGAGTCAAATGGAAGTGATGTGGCAAGTGAACTAGAAGGCTCTCATTCAGTGCTCTTGTTTGGAGCACGAGAAGCTGCTTAAAATGCGATAAAATGCGCAGTTACGGTGAAATAAGATCCAGTGGCAGTGGATCTCCACGCAGCACGTTACTATTCTACCCGTTTTCTTTAGTGATTTTATAGCTTCAGTTTTGGTCTCGTTGTACAGACGGGGGGATCACTGTGTCAGTAAAGTATCTTTGAGACGTGACGTGCAACATAGCGCGAAAGCCCTGTTTCGCAACGACTGAGAACCGGCGTGCAGACTGCAGGTCACATAGCAGCGATGCGTTATTCGCATTTATAAGCAGCGCAGTTGGTTTTCTGGTACGTAAATCTGCAATGAGAGACTGTCACACACTAAAAAGTGGCGAAGCTGAAGTCGCTTCTCTTTCAAATTCTCCCGTTCCACCTTAAATGGTGCCGCACGTTCATTGGAACGGGAAAATTCGAACAAGAAGCTGGAGAGTAAGAAGCGACTTCATCCTCGTAAAACAGTCGAACGTTGAGAGACATTTAACTGATCAACTTCTGAGGAAAAGTTTCCTGGCGGAGATGGGAGGAAAGCGGCTATAGTTAAAGCTTAAAGCAGAGCAAAGTAAATCTGCGTTTTTGTTTATATTGTTTAGTCTATACTAGGACATTATCACATACTGAGACATACTGGACACTAAATGTTGCGGATCCCAAGGTGGTCTGATTTTTGTTGAAAGGATAAAATGTTATCATTTGTGTTGTGACTCCTGATCTAACCTTGCCTTCAATGCAGAGGGAGCCGGTCGGATTTCTCGCTCATCCAGTTATGTTTTTGTTATGTGCCGCCACAGACTGTCCGGGCGCTGCACTTCCGCACTTCCAAGTTCCGCCTTTTGCGTTCCATCAACATTATGGTATAAATTAAATATTTAGAAAATCAATTTTTGACATTTGTGAATCGATTCAGAATCGTTCACGTCCGCATCGCGATGCATCTAAGAATCGATTTTTTCCCGCACCCCTAGTCACTGTATTGGTAAGTGTCATTGGCTAACATGAGTACGAGTTTAGGCCAAGACGTAATCCAAACACTGTGCAAAATTGTTGAAGTACGGTACTGTGAGCATTTGTTGGTTAAGCTAGACTTAAACTCAACTCAAATCTGACAGAAAACACAGAAGTGTTCTTTGACCTTCAAAAGAAATTCATGCAGAAACCTAAATAGAGTAACAAAAGTTGAAAGCAAAAAAAGCAGTTCCCAGTTGTCAGTGAACCTCTGTAAATCACTTTGTTTCACTCAGATGTGTTTTTAAAGTTGCACTGGTTTGACTATCACCTGCACAATCTGATTGGTTTACGTGTCAGTCACATGGCTTGTTCCTGGCATTGCAGGAGGTTCTTGGCCATGTTGTGCAACAAAACCTGCTACACACTATGACGATATCCAAAAAATGGCTTGCGAGAATTCACTTGAGATACAGTTCAGTTCCTTAATCTCTATCTGTACTGATTACGCGAAATGGGTACCTGATTGTGCTTTCAGGTCGGCGTTCAGCATACAACTGGTTGACCGGCAGCAGTGTGGACACTCTGGCAGATTACTCCCTGTCCTCGGACTCTTTGTCCTCTCTACTGGTGTTTGAGAAGAAGAGAGCAGAGCGGCCCCTCGCCTTACGAGCAGTGGGTGCTGGCTTTGGCTCTAGACGTCTCACTGCACCCTCTGACGAAACAGACAGTCGTAGTGCAGGTCTGTTGATAGTCAGAGTTCACTGTGCCAAACAAATAGTAAGCAGACAGTGAAGTGCCTCAGATAATACTGTAGTGAAATGTGAATGTGTTCTTTTCTTACAGCTGATCGGGAAAAGCGTGCAGACATTCTGAGACTAAAGCGAAGGTTCCTGAAGGACAAAGAAAAAGAGAGCATAAAGTTTGCCAAGAGGGAAATCCAGTCACAAAAAACTGAAAGGGTAGAAATAATATGGTAACTGATTTGTCTGTGGTTTTTTGTAAGTGTATGTTTTTTTCTGCAGCTCTTATCTCTTTGTTAAACAGGAGAAAAGGGCAGACCAGAAGATACGGCGAGAAGCTCAGGTCACCTTGTACCGGAGCTACAGGGTGGGAGACCTGCCTGACATTCAGATCCAGCACAGCAGTCTTATTGCTCCTTTACAAGCACTGGCACAAGTAAGTGCTGACCTACATTCTTTAAACAAAGTTTTCCAGTCAGTATGAAAATGTGTGTTGATCTTACATTAATTAGGACTCGTTCTCTGAATGGACAACAGAACACTTTTGTAAGTCGCTCTGGATAAGAGCATCTGCTATATGCCACAAATGTAAATTGTAACTAATTGTCCCTCAGAGGGATGCCACTCTGGCCAAGCAGCTGTTCAGCTCCCTGTTTTCTGGTGTCCTGGTTGAGATGGAGGGATCCAAACCATCTAAAGAGAGAGAGGGAGTTCTAAAGAACCTACTGCAGAACATGAACAACTTCCTGCACAAGAGCACTATGTACTTCCCCCCTTTTATTTCTTGTGTCCAGGTAAGTGGATAGTGTGGGTCAGCAGGTTAAGCATAAGGATTAAGATATTGTCACACTCTATGTCGTGGTGCGGAAAATGAGAGAAAACTTGACTGGTTTCATTGGGTTTAATGTAAATGTTTACTGAAGAAAGCTTTTTTGATAAATTTGTCCTGTGACTGTCTACTTTCTAAAGTAAGTAAGGAGATAAGAGTGGCATCTGAGATTATTGAAAATGTGCTGTTTGTTTTATTTAAACCTGGATAATTCAAACAAAGAAACATTAAAAAGGTAAATATTCAATATCCTGCACTATTTCAAGGTCACTTATAAAATGTAAGCAAATTCATGATTGTCTATGTTAAGGCCTTTGTATAAAAAGCCACAATTTTTTTTTAGTTTTATTTCATCCCTGAAGCTTGTGTTCAGATGACTCTCAAGTGGATTTGATGTAATTATCAGAGACTTTTGCGCTCTGGAGTCCATGCCAGCTTAATTGCACCAATTCCGTATTCAACTTTTTACGCAATTTGTTATGCTGATTACTATAATTTGTAGTGGAAAAATATTATACTAAGTTAGAAAAGAATGTCAAATGGAATCATTTATATATGCGGTCCCACTTTGGATCCCACCCTACATGCATACACAGATGAGCTAAAACATTATGGCCGCTCACAGTTAACGTTGATAATCTCTTAACAGTATGCATATCGAGCTCTGGGATATATTAGATAGTAAGCAATCAGTCGGTTTTTGTAGTAGATGTGTTGGAATGTGGAGAAATGGGCAGGCATGAAGACTTGAATGCTTTTGACATGGGCCAAATTGTTTTGGCTAAGCAACCGGGTAGGAGCATTTCCAAAATGGCAATGGCCCCGTCAGCAGTGGTGAGTACCGACTAACAGTCATCTGAGAAGGTACAAACCCTGAACCTGAGACAGGGTGTTGAGCACAACAGTAAAGTCAAATAAAGTCAAGTCTGACATGGGTAATTGTTTTCAGTCATGGCTAACGCAGATGGAAACCGGCTTTACACAACTGTGAGTGGGAGTGGGACAAACAGTGTAGGTTTTCTGGGGAGCGGGTGGGAGCAGGATGAAATCGTCCCTCACAGACTTCTACCAGGATGCACTATGGGAAGAACACAAGGCAGTGGTGGGAGTGCGATTCTCTGGGTGATATTCCCCAATGGCATTGGCCTCTTTCAGCAAGATATTATGCCCTGCAACACTGCCTACATTATTCTGGAATGGTTTGAGGAACATGACAAAGAGTTTAAGGTGCTGCCCTGGCCTCCAGATTCCCCAGATCTCAATTTGATCAAGCATCTGTGAGATGAGCTAGAGCAAGAAGTCCGATCTGCAGCAGCTCCATCTTTACAGGACTGAAAAGATCTGCTGCTAACATCTTGGTGCCAGATACCACAGGGCACCTCCAGATGTCTCCTAGAGTCCATGCCGGAATTGGTTTGGCAGCTCATGGAGGACTAACAACATATATAAGGCTCATTGGTGTATACTGTGTCCAGTTCTTGGACTGTTTTGAGGATTTTGCTCTATTTTCAATTAATTTAATCTTATTACACATGTCTGACCATGGCTTTCTCTGCAGGACATGTGCTACCAGCACAGAGCCTTACTGGACATTCAGCCTGCCAGTGTCAGTGCCAGCTGCCTGGCCAGCCTGCAGCAGCCCATGGGCATTCTCCTCCTGGAGGAGAGCCTGCAGCACTCCAGCAGCATGCCTGATGAACCTCCTTCCAAACGGGCTCGGGGCAAGAAGGAGCTGCCCCCAGACACAGAGAGATGGATTCATCTAGCAAAGTGAGTTCAGCTTCAGTACCTCTCCCTATCACTACCATGTCCTCTGATTTGTTTTGTAGCCCATTCGCTGTCATAGTTTTTTTTTTTTTTTTTTTCTTTTCATTGGAATGTAGAATTGGTCAGTATGTTGTCTGATTTGTAGATGCTGAATATGTTGCCATGCTTAGAATGTATTCCTTTTTTCTGTCACTCGTAGGTTGTATAGGTCTTTGGGGGATTATGATGTTGTGAGGGGCATCTTTGGAGGAAAGATTGGCACAAAGTCTATTACATGCACTGCACTGCAGGCAGAAGCAAAAAGCGACTATGCTGAGGCAGTGAAGCTCTACAATGAGGTAATGCCTTTGAGAGGGAAGATTTTAGGATAATAAAAGCATTCAGAATGGATTAGATAGAAGATATGTGACTTTGATGTATATTTGGAGGATTTTTGTTTTGTTTAAAGCGGAGGCATTTGTCTTTTAATATTATATTGGTCAGTAGTGAAGATTTTGATAATGTAGTTGAACTGAGGAGAATTTACTTGTGTCAGAGATGTACTTGGCAATAATCCTTTGGCTCAGGCACTGAATACTGAGGAGTGGATGGAAGGAGAACCCACTGACACAGAGAAAGACTTCTGGGAGATTGCAGCTCTAGAGGCCTACAATCACCTGACCGAGTGGAAGTCTCTGCAGTACTGTGCTACAGTAAATATAGACGACAGTTCGCCTATTAACCTGGATAAGATGTGGGATGACCCTTTTTATCAGGTAGAAAATTGTCAGTGATCACTATTGAGTTTTTCCATCTACAGTCAGCTGAAATTTCAGTATAATTGCAGAGGAGTGGGAGGTACACTGGTGTAAAAGTGAATACTGGTATGGCATTCAGTTACGAAAAGAATTCTGCCATACTGTGGTTAATGCAATAAAACCAAAAACAGTGAGCCACACATGCTGCCTGCCACTATAAGGGAAGCCTTGCTGATGTAGATTATTACTTTGCAAGAGTTTCTTTATTTGCTCTCGTGTTGCACTTTATTGGACAAAATACATATATCTTTACCTACTGTGAAAGACAAAAAGGATGAATCGACTCGTAAACACCCCCCAGTAAATGTGGAATACTGAGCTGCATTTATTTACACACAGCAAACCGTGAAATGTTTTAGAGACCAACATGAGACAGTAAAATAGAATTGAGGATGAGTGAGGTGGTAAAAAACAGGCTGTATGAGAGAACAACAAAGAGCTGCTTCCTTATAAAGGGAAATGAGTGTAGAGTGTTTTAGCATTTACACAATAAATAATAAAAAAAAAGTTTCAGCTTCAAACCATCTCACAATGTTTGGGTTTATTACGTTAAGAAGAAAACTTCTAATTATTAATTTTTAAAAATGCTTAGAAAAATTGCTAAAAATGAGAGCAGCATCAATAATTATTATTGTTGTTAATTATCATATCGTTAATAATAAATTAGCATTATCATATGATCATGTCATGATATATATCGGTTTCATTGGTGAAAAACATTGCTTTGTTTTTGAACATCTACCAGGAAACATATCTGCAGCACATGATGCGCAGCATGCTGAAGCAGCTGCAATTAGGTGAAAGGGACCAGGCTCTCCTGAGCTTCGTGGATGCTGCCATGAAGGTGGAGGAACGCAAACTGGTGATGGAAACGCACTACAGTCAAGAGCTGAGTCTGCTGTACATCCTGCAAGAAGACTACGACCGAGCCAAATACTATGCCAACAACTGCATGCAGGTTTTCATGCAGGTCAGTTTTGGGTTAAGGAATAGACAGAGAAGATTCAGTCCCATTGTGGCTAGTCGCATACATATTTCCCAACATGTGAAAGCATAGCGTAAATCCATTACAGCTGGGAGCAATACCTAATGGAAAGGTGATATTCAAAAGCCTGTTTGTAAGATTTGCAGTATTTTGTATAGCCAAATACTAGCTAGCCCAAGAATAATGGAATTCAAAGTGTTTATGACTATAACTAGCCACAAATTGTATGAAAAACGTGCAGGTTTTGTTCACTGACAGATACATTGTGATACATTAATGGAAAATCTTATCACTCTTAATTCTAAGTATATAGAGTTACAGCTGACCATTCTTTTAAACTATTGTGTTGTACAGAACTACTCTAGCATTGACCCTCTGCTGAACCGCAGCCGTTTGACTGTGCTCCAGTCAGTCCAAGCTCTGACAGAGATCCAGGACTTCCTGCATTACATCACAGGCGAAGGTGAGCTGGCTAAGTTCAGTTTAAACCCAGTTAATAAAGTTGTAACAAAAGTAATTAAGTCTCTCCCAAACTTGAGATTTGTACTTCTAGTAAATAAAAAAAAAATCACTATGTTGAATCCCAGGTGGTGTTTTCTCAGTGTTTTTCATGCCATCACAAGCAGTTTGTCCTGCCACCGTCATTCTCAGCTTGTTCATTATAGGTTCTATACATTTGAAATTTAAAATTAAGAATGTTTCTTCAGTGTCACTCACTAAAGATGACCGAAACATTGACAGTTGGTGTCTCTGTGTGTTGGTAAAAGATGAATTCAGAGTAGCTGTGTTTCTGTAACTCTATGACATGTGCATGGATCATTCGTCCAAATGTAGTTGGTATAGTGTAGTGGGTAACACCTGTTGCACACTGGGGTTTGATCCCCTATCTGGGCAAGCACTATACGCTTTGCCAATAAGAGTCCTTGACAAGACTCCTAACATACCTTTGCCAGCCTCTGTAAATTGATCAAATTGTAAGTCACTCTGGATGAGAGACAATCTATCTGACAAATGCTGTAAATGTTAAATGTTCAGTGTCAGAGCTGAAAACACATTTCAGGCTTTTAACAGATTTGGACTTCAGGACTAAAATCCTTTTGCTTTGAGTTACCCTATACCTTAATAATGTATGTTTTATCAAAATAAATGATTGAACATTCTAAAACAGTCATAACTACTAACCATATGTTTTAGTGGTGACAATTTTAGCTAATTTTGAGCAGAACTCAAAAACACTAGCCAGAGTATGATTAGCAAACACAGATGAAACCACACATGAAATCATAATATTTCATTAAGTTTACTTAATTGCGGAGAAATATTTCAGTGGTGACAAATAGATGTGATAAACAAAAAAGTATTTTTATTGAAGAATTGAACTCTAAATAAATCTAAATCTTTTAACTTCACATTAGAACATATATTTTATGAAAATAAAATGCAAAAAAAGTATTATTTTTACAAGTTGAACTTTGGGGGTTAGGGTTTGGGACAGTCACCTCCAAATAGAAAGTACCCTATAAATAATGAGTTTGGGTATATTTAGCTTATTACAATGTCATTTACTACTTTAGGTTTAAATAGATCATAACATGATTTTTTTACTGTGGGACCGCAATTTGAAGTAATTCAGTAGAGTGGTCCATATATGATGGTCCCAGCAATAACTTTCTGCTTTCTTCCAGTCTCAGTGGGCTCTCTGAAACATGTGATCAAGAGGTGGACTAGTCGCTACCCTGATGCTAAAATCGACCCTATGAACGTTTGGGATGACATCATTACATCTCGGTGAGTCATCTGTGTATCGTTTTATTTGGGTGAACTTTGCCCAGAAGGCAGATTTAATGCTTAATTTCAAGTATGTTTGTGTAATC
This sequence comes from Colossoma macropomum, assembly GCF_904425465.1. Lineage (NCBI taxonomy): Eukaryota > Metazoa > Chordata > Actinopteri > Characiformes > Serrasalmidae > Colossoma > Colossoma macropomum. Next base: position 35,530,582 of record NW_023494805.1, read on the forward strand.
TAATGAGTTTCCTTTCTGTACCAGTTGTTTCTTCCTGGATAAGATCTGGGAGAAGCTGAACTCTTCTCCTGATAACAGTATGGAGGTGGATGGAGCTGAGCAGGAAAGCACCGAAGATTTAGGAGCCCTAGTGAAGCAGTGCAAGTTCAATATGAAACTAAGCATGGCAGACAGTGCCTGGAAACAGGTACTCCTCCATCCATTCAGTTTATATCTGAACATGTTTAAACATGGAGGTGGTGGATTACTTGGCCTTGGTCTTTCTTCATTCTGATATTTAAAAACTGCTGTGCCTTCACTTTAAGTATGAAGCAGTGGCCTGAATAAAAGAGGGAATCAGAGTTTTTGCAGTGCACCACAGTCCAAGTCAGAACGTTTTTAACTAATATTGAAACTTTGTTTTTTTGCATGGATATTGTGCCAGAACAATTTCTCTGTGGCAACCAAGCTGTTAAAAGAGCTTCACAGGGAAGCGAAAACAGAGAAAGCTTGGCTGCGGCGCTGGGTTCACTGCTTCACCCGCTTCACCCACCGCAGAAGCCAGAGTATCGGACCAGCCGAGCAGATCAGCTCCCTGCTCAAGACTGTCCCTCTGCTCGGTAAGATCTGACCTACATTACACAGGAATTCCAACAATTTTTCAAATAATTCTATCGCTAAGATTATAAATTTGCCAGTCATTCAGAGAAATGCATTATAAAGAAACTTACTAATTTCCTTAAAGTGGTGTTGATGGTAATCAGGGGTCATGAAGTCTACGACACAAATGTAGTCATTTTATTTACCATCCACAATGACCAGTGCATTTGTATGTGGCCTCTTATCTAAATACTTCATAAAACAATGTCTCAGACAACGTATTTGTTTTTTGGCTTTTTGTGAAGTAGCTTTTAGGGGCATTAAATGCTTCAGATGTCTGGTTCCCATCACGACCACTGCAAACAGTTTTGACTCCAAAAGCGTCTCTAGAACAGCACATTTCACGTCAAACCACTGAGAATGATTTTGTTTACATCTCAGTGATTGAATTGTGCAGAAGTTTAAAAAGCATCAGTGGAATTCCTCTTTAATCAAAAGTGTAAAAAAAGTTGTTTTATGCATTTCATGCAGTCACTGACAGAGCCACCTGTTGACTCTGAGTTCTGTGTTTATGATGTGTAGAGGAGACTGAGAAGCAGAGTGAAGCCTCCATGGGCAGTGTGTTCAGAGACCAAAGGATCCTTCTGGGCACAACCTTTGACCTTTTGGCTAGTTCTGTGCGCAACAGTCCCTCTGCTCTGGAGACCCTCGGAGAAGAAAAGTCACGGAGAGTTCTGGAACTTTCCGGAGCCTCTCAGAGTGACCAGGTAGGTTTTTTTCATATTTTGTTCAAGTCATGTAAAACATAGTTAGTCATATTTTAGTTGCTGCCCCCCCTCCCTCCAGTGTAATTGGAGCGGTATAAGGCTTGAGGAGTCAGAGAGGAAGAATGATTTTAATATTTTTGATGCAAATAGCAATACTTCTTCTCCTTCACTAAGCTATACGCTTGTCATAGTCAGGATCAGTCAGTTTGCTTTTATTTAAACATTGTCACTGCAATATCAATTATCAGAATTTGATGCAAAGTTTAGAAACTCATAATCCATTCTGGGGCAAGTTCCTAGTTTCTATATTTCAAACATGTGAGGCCTTCCTGTCTTTGTTATGTCAATTTTAGGTGGTAGAGGGTCTGCAGAAGCGTGCTCTGGAGCTGTTATGCAGTGCTGCTCGCAGGGCAGAGGAAGAGGAGCAGTCATTCAGCCACAAGCATGCAGACACAGTTGGCATTGTGGAGGCCTACATGACTCTTGCCAACTTTTGTGACCAGAGGCTAAGGGAGGACGAACAAAGAGGAGAGGGTAACGTTGGATTTGTATACCAAAATATGTTTGTGTTATTCAGAAGTTTATCAGTGAAGCAATAAGTTAAGAGTTTAAAAAGATGATAGTAATATAGTTTGTCCTCAGTTAACAATTACAAAGAGAAGAGCAAAAGCTCTTATTCTGAGAGGTCTCCTTCTACAAGCAAGTGATTCTACCAAAGATAACTCCTCCAACAAAAGCTGTTATACTGATACTATTATAAATTCAAATACTGAGCAGTAACGTTAATTCTAGTCCCGCTGATGTTTTGCAGTGAGTTCTCCGAAGCTCCAGTCTTTGCCTGCTCATGTAGTGAAGATGATGCTTAAAGCTTTGAAGCTCCACTCTGAGGAAGCCAGACTCAAGTTCCCCCGCCTACTGCAGCTGGTGGAGCTCTACTCTAAGGAGAGCCTGGACCTAATGGCCAAAGAGGTAGATTGTGTTCTGGACTGGACTGTAGATTTAGGCCATTGGCCCGAACAAGACCTAGAAGTCAAAAATCCAGAAGTGTGGAGTAGCTGTTGTGGCACTTATCCTACAAATACTGAAATGCATTTTAATAATTTAGTTTGAGTTTGTCATTCTCGAGGCAGATGAGCATGTTTTGTTTTGATAGGTGGTGAGTGTGCCCTGCTGGCAGCTGATTGGCTGGATCAGTCAGATGATGGCCCTGTTGGACAAGCCAGAGGCAGTGGCGGTTCAGCATGTAATCAAAGAGATTGCAGAGTGCTACCCACAGGCACTTGTCTACCCTTTCATGATAAGCAATGAGAGCTACATGTTTGAAGATTCTGCTACTGGTCACAGGAACAAGGAGTTTGTGGACAAGTACGTGGTTTAGTACACTATTATGAAGAAAAGCTTTAGAATGTAACTGGGTAATTGGTGCATGCTTTAGTTGTATGTATATATATGTGTGTGTGTGTGGGTGTGTGTGTGTTCCAGGCTAAAGTCGATATTGGATAAAGGAGGAGTGATTAAAGAGTTTGTTGATGCTCTTCAGCAGCTCACCAATCCTGAAATGCTTTTCAAGGTACCAAATGCATTTTAAACTTCAAACTTAGTCAATATTCAATATTTACCATAAATAATTATTTACCATACACGTATGATCTAGAGGAGTAATTAAGCTTCTTCCTCACGTTTTGATACAGATGACCGAAAGATACCATCGCTCATTATGTTATATCAATTTTATCACCCATCTCTAGTTGTTGTAGCAAGTTGCACATATGGACTCATTTGAGGTTCATGTGCATGCAGGGTCTACATTATAACTGTACATTATAACTGTAGACAGTTTCCACTATTGGACCTTTTGTTTTTGCAGTCATGGTTTGTATTCTGGTTGTTTGGCAGGATTGGTGGGATGAGGTCAAAAATCAGTTGGAGAAACCAAACATGGATAAAAAGATGATGAGGGAGCTATATGGAGAAATGAGCGCCTCTCTCTGCGATCCAAAAGCCCAAGGATTTGGATCTTTCCGGAAAAAATTTGTTCAGGTTCGCATTAATACCTGTAATGATTTTCATGTTTTCTGTCGCAGTTGGTAAGTAACTGTTTGAGCTAAGGTTTTGATTTTCTGTGTCTGTCTTTGCATTAAAAGAAATTTTCCAAGGAAATTGAGAAGCTTTTAGGCCCAGGTGGCTCAAAGCTTTATGAGAAGCGCAGGGATAAGGAGTACATTAAGAAAGTGGACGTGCTGGCTGGGTCCATGAGAGGCTTCCAGAAAGAGCCAGGAAACCTAAAGGAGTACTCACCCTGGCTGAGCAACTTTAGAGTGGAGACACTAAAAAGCGAGTTGGAGGTGCCAGGTCAGGAACAAACTGTTTGCCGACTGCCATAGCTTCAGACTTTGATGCTTGACTGTTTCAAAAAGTGGATGTATGCATTGTGCTTAGGAATTGATTTTACTAATTTGCGTCTCTCCTTTAGGGCAGTATGATGGTAGATCTAAACCTCTGCCAGAGTACCATGCAAAAATCACAGGCTTTGATGAGAGGGTAAGTACATGTACAAGGTGGGCCCAAAGCACACTGACTGGACCTAAGACGTTCAGTAGCAGTACATACAAAAATGTACTATTACTTAAAGGAGCTATACTAGCAGTTACAGCAGTAGAAGCATTAGGTAGGACATAGCCAATCCTTAATGTAATGTGATTAAAGTCTTAATTTACTTAATTTGTATAAATAATTTGTTTAGCAGTAGAGATGGGCAATATGAAGATGTATTATCATTATCATATAATTAGGAGAGGGTGATATGGCAAAAATACTTTGACATTCTTACAATACACGAAATGCATCACAATATTTAGCTTTTCTGAGATTTTAATAAATTTGAACAGACAAAATAGAACCTGTTGTGCCATATATACAAAAAAAATCTACAATTGTTATTGTGATACACAGTATGATTTTCTCAGCGTATCATGGATGTTGTCAGTATTTAAAGAACTGTGACCAGCTGCATGTTTTATTGTGCACAAAGAGGGTGTAATTAGTCCTGTTTAATTGGATTTAGTGTATTGAAATATGTGAAAAGTTGAATAAAAATGGCACTCCTAGTGCATTGTCATTGTGTCACAATATTGCGATATGCATCGTTTGTTGTGAAAATATCTTTAAGTATGGTGATATATTCTCACCCTCCCATTTAGAAGTACATGTTGATGTTGCCAACATCCTGCTACTTGTCCACAATCATTATACCAAAAGCTTTATCCTGTTCTTTGCAAATAAACATGTTTTTTGTTTTTTAGTGTTTTTCCCTTGTGGCAAATGGATGTTATGTGATCTCATTGCTAGTACATGGCTGAGCATCATTGGGAGTTAATAAACCCTTTAAATTTGACTTATTTGTGCAATTCCAGGTGAAGGTCATGACTTCCATTCGTCGTCCAAAGCGTCTGATCATGCGGGGCGATGATGAGAGGGACCATCCGTTCCTGGTGAAAGGAGGAGAAGACCTTCGGCAGGACCAGCGCATCGAGCAGCTCTTTGGCATCATGAACATCATCCTAAGCCAAGACGCAGCTTGTTCCCAGCGTAGCCTAATGCTGCGCACCTATCAGGTTATTCCCATGACCAGCAGGTACAGAATCTGTTTCATTTTTACAGTTTTATTGCTTAACAATTTACTTTTGATATTCAAGTGTCTGCAAGAGTTAATGAACGGTGCACAGATGTTAAGAGGCTTAAAATCAGAAGGACAAAAATTTTGCATCAAACAGAGGAACACATTAAAAAACCTTTTTTTCTTATTTCCAAAAAAGTAGGTTAGCTTTAGCAGTAACGTTCGCGTTGGAAGAAATAGAAACTGGACGCGGATTGGGATTCATTGTCTTACAGTGGAGGATGTGCCAGCATGTTAGTTTGTTAGAGAAATTTATTTCCACTGTTTCTGTTTTCCTCATTAGCAATAAAGCCGTGTTATTGCTGGCTTATCAGTCACATCTGAAAAAGTGTGTCCTTAGCAATGCACTCATGTTAAGGCACTCATGTTTTGGAGTAGCTCAAAGACTTACTGACAAGACTTACTGACAAATCGAGCATGACCGTAACATTTTACAATCCTGTAAAAACATGAAAGCCTCTTTTTACTGAATTGGTGGTCTGTATGTTTTCTACATTTTCCTGTAATAAAACAGAACGAGTACCTAAATAATGATTTCAGTATTTGAACACTGGCACCTCAGATGGTTAACCAAGTACTCGACTAGTCGTACACATCCCTAATTTAAATCACAAGTAAGAAGAAGCTTCCTAGATCGCTGCAATAGGAGATGTCTGTCTTACTTCAGCAGTGTTTATGCTTCACATCAGTGTGAATTTGGAGAGATCTTTGTTCATGTGAAGTTTATTTGCCTGCCAGTTGGTTTTAGAAGAGTTTTGCTAATCATCAAATGCTGTATTCCTGATTGTTTTATTGGATGATCTTCAGGTCATGTCTGTAGATGGAAAAGTCCCTTTTGTTCATTTGTTGGCTGGTACTTGCAGGATTGGGCTTATAGAGTGGATGGAGAATACATGCACACTGAAAGACTTTCTGGCCAGCAGAAGGACTGAAAAAGAGCAGAAGACCATAACACAGTATGCAACTTACTAACAGCATTTGTCTCCTGTGTGCTTTCAATGCTGGCTCTTTTCTCTTAGCAGTCCTAACTCATTCTTAAATTCCAGACTCTTCATTTGTGAGCCATAATTGATTTTTGTTGTAACATGTAATTTAATTGGGGCTGATAGAACCAAATTGAATTCATAGATACCAGGTCTACAACTTCATATCACTCTTATTTCACATTTCTTTTTCAGTATTTCTATAGCCGTATTCATTTGCAGTACTTCCAGTCCAATTTGACACATTGAGACTAACCCCTTCTGACCTGGAATTGTATGTACAGAAGGTTCTCATGGTTATACAGCTCTCATTTGTGTTTTAGGCCTAATGAAATATATGATGCTTGGCTAAGTAAAGTTGCTAAGAATGTGGATGGAATAATGCGATATGCTGAGGTATACAGGTAGGTTATTGTTCATTTTCCTTTTTTAGACATTGATGTAATGTCTTACTGGGTTTCTGTCTGCTGTTAGTGGAAAGGTCAAGTGTATCTGATGTCATTTTACTACAGGAAGGCAAACCGCACAGACACTGTAAATAACTTTAAGAGGATCGAGCAGACCGTGCCAGAGGATCTGCTGAGGTACGCTCCTGTTACTGTTCCATTATTGTGTTAACACTATATAAGATTTATGTTGTATGGATGATAATTATAAAATAGGTTGCAGCCATCCTGTACTTCACAAAATGACACTTTAGATATAATTCTTTATCTTACAATTATCCTCTACTGTTTCTGTCTGGTATCAGAACTGCTCCCCTAGTAGTCAATAACTGAACAGAGATGACTCCTGTATGTTCTCCAGCTCAGCATCATACTAAAACTGGACAAAAGAAGAAATGTGCCTTATTACTAATTTGTCTCATTATATGATGCTGGGTTATGACAGCCTCAGTCTATGGAAATCATTTGACTGATGATGGATTTTTTTGGTTGTTGTTGATGGTAATGACTTTACTGTCCCCATTTAGACGAGCTTTTCGTAAGGATGAGCACCACCCCTGAGGCGTTCCTCTCACTGCGCTCTCACTTCGCTAGCTCCCACGCCCTGCTCTGTGTCAGTCACTGGGTGCTGGGCATCGGAGATCGCCATCTCTCCAACTTCATGATCAACACTGAAACAGGAGGCATGGTTGGCATCGACTTTGGCCATGCTTTTGGATCAGCCACTCAGGTGGGCTTCACAGTGGCTATGTGGAAAACAGGAAAAATACCTCTGTACTGCCCATTTTGAAATCCTTTGTACTATGCTGTCACAAAAACAAGCACATTTACGACTATTCAGCCTGCAGCAGTTCAGGTCTGCTCATATGTAAAGTTATAAGAAGTTTTCCAGCCCAGATTGCTTTTTGAATGAACCATAATGCAGAGCGGCCAATGAGAACAGAGGTCATTTTCATACACCATGTGGCCAAAAGTATGTTGAAACCTAACCATCACACCTATATGAGCTTGTTGAACACCCTATTCCAAAACCATGGGCATTAATATGGACATGACCCAGGTCTAGCAGGGCAGAAATTTCAACAGCTGACTCGTGGTAAAAGTGGCATCCTATGACAGTGCCGCCTTTAAAGTCGCTGAGCTATTCAGTATGACCCATTCTATTGCCAGTGTCTATAGTTGTAACAGGAGATTGCATGGCTGTGTGGATTGATTTTATACCCCTGTTAGCAATGGGTATGACTGAAACTGAACTTAATGATTAGGCATCCACATACTTGTGGCCATATAGTGTACCTCCCCACTACCTGTTTTGAATGAACCATTTCTATGATTTCATGAAAACACATTTATGCCTATTCAGCATGCAGCAGTTTAGCTCTGCGCATTTAACGGTTAAGTTATAAGAAGTACTTCAGCCTGGATTGTTTTTTGAACAAAGCATAATACAGGGCAGCCACTCAGAACAGAGGTAATTTACGTATGTCAGTCTTAAAAGGAGGCTTTCAAAAAAAGCCTGTTTAATTCTAAGGAATAAAAAGTGGTTGGAAAATGGTCATATAAAAATGAATTATTACATTTTGGTACATATACCCACATAAACATCATAAGTGGACATCAGGGGAAACAGTTAAAAAAAAAAAGGTATTCAAAATTCTTGTTTGTAATTTGTAGTTTCTGCCAGTGCCAGAGTTGATGCCTTTCCGGCTTACGCGGCAGCTTGTGACTCTGATGCGGCCCATGGCAGAGTCCGGTTTGATCCGCAGTGTGATGGTGCATTCACTCCGTGCCTTCAGAGACGACCCTGACCTGCTGCTCAACACCATGGACGTGTTCGTCAAAGAGCCTTCACTGGACTGGAAGGTAGAGTATGTTTATATATTTAAGTGAGTCCCCTGTTTAGTTAGTTTGCACAAAAATGAACAGTGACAAACTAAAATAAGAAGATTGTGAAAAATTATTAATTTGAATCCACCTTTCTTAAACCTTTCTGTATTGCATGCTCAAGACGTCATCAGTGCTAATTACCCTATAGTGTATGAATGGAGAGATCTCAGAATTGGTCTCTGGATCTTCTGGAATCAGCAAAACTTTTCTTTCCCAGGCTTTCTTTCTCCAGTTTCAAACTTCAAGTTTCAGCTGGATTTAATTTATTGCATGTGCCCCTTCTTTCTTTAGAACTTTGCTGTGAAGCAACTAAAGAAAGGAGGAACCTGGACTGAAAATGTGGATACACAAGAGATCAACTGGTACCCGCTACAAAAGGTCAACTTTGCTCGTAGGAAGCTAGAGGGAGCCAACCCCTCAGTTATAACAAGGTAAACCCAACTATTGCTCACTGATAGATTCTTCCTTCTCTGTGTTTTGGGCCTTTACAGCCTTCTTTTTTGTGTGTTTTGTTTTTATTCTCTGTTGAGACACTTTGGATAGTTTTTCAGTACACTGAGTTTAGCTGCTATTCAGCATTAACAGCCTAGAAGGGAACAGTATAGATTAGTATTGACATTTGCTAGCACAACACTCCAGTGTATTTTATGCTTAAACTCTGTTTCATAATACTGTCTGGCCACAAATGATCTCTGAACAACGCAAGCTGTAAATGTACTGACTTTAGTTTAAGAAATTGATACGTGAGGTAAATAAAACATGTAAAAGTGTGAATTTTTTTTCTTAAAGGCAAATTATGATGCAGTGTTCTGTATTTGTCATTTTTTTTATTTACTCTCTCAGTGAGGAGCTGTGTCTAGGCTTTGAGAAAGCTGCTGCGTTTAAGGGCATGCTGGCTGTGGCTCGAGGAAGTGAGGAACACAATATACGTGCCCGACTTGGTGAGAAAGATCTGAGCGTGGAAGACCAGGTGGACTGTCTTATTGATCAAGCGACGGATCCCAATCTCCTGGGCAGGGTGTGGATAGGCTGGGAACCATGGATATAAGTGAGCTTAAGGGCATAATCTTTATATGAACATGACTTACCTAACAAAACATGTTTCAACTGGGCTTCCTCTTCATTTAATTGACTGAGCTTTGTTGCCACAGTGTCTCTGTCTGACACAAATACACCACATTGAGACACCAAAGTCTGCGGTAATTCAATTATGGCCAACAATTAGAGAGCTTTCAGATTTATCTGTGAATCGTTATCAGATTGCTAAGTGACGTTATCATACCAGTGATGTAACACTTTATCACGATGTGGCACTCCACCCTTACGGTTAGTTGACTGAATGGATTTATTGTTGTTTTTGACAGAACAGCTTCCAGTATCAGTTGGTCTGTGTTTGTGTGTCACTGTGGGGACTACTGGTCACAAACTGGGAGCTCAAGTGTCAGCTCTGGGGCAGTAATTGTATTAGTTTCACTTCCATGTTTGAGGTCTTATCTGTCAATTTGGGCATACTTATGGAATTCTGCTGAAAGCATGTACAAACTCAAATAAACAGAGTTTTCCTCATTCATGAAATGTCAGCTAGAATAATAATTTTGAAAACTGTATGCATCCTCTACTGGCTGAGTTTTAAAGGGTTATCATAGACAAGTGGACATGCCATGCCTTAGACTGCGCTTGCTTTGGTTGTGAAAATAATATAGCCGTAGCCTAAAGCCTGGTAAATATATTTCTGTGTAGTTGTGAGCCATAATTATGGTCAAGGGGCCAATGATCTTTCATCATATTACAACTTATCTGGCAAATGTTTAGCTCAAATGTTGCATAAAAAGCTAGGCAGCTTAGGTGTTATAAATTGTGGCCAGGAGCTCTAAAATTCAGGCGCCCTATATGTCATTGTGGGAAAACATGCACCTGGAGAAAATTGTTGTTCTCTGCGCTGGAAAGCTATCTCAAGGCCGACGGGGTTTTTTTTTCTGGTGGTTGCCATGGCAACTCTGTGGACCCAGAACGAGAAACCATGTCATAGATCTTAATATCTTCGATGACCTAGACATACACTACTCAACCCTAATACATTATATGTAGTCTAAATGACATTTTCATCCAATAACAACCTGTATCAGACCCACAGCTATTGGTTTTATGTCCCTGTGTAGTTGTTCCTGTTCATCCAAAGTGCAAAATCCTCATAGAAACCCATCATTATATACATGTTATATATACACAGGGATGCAGACCCTGAACTCATGCGCTGCATAATGTCATGTCTATTCACTTGGTGCTATGAGATCTCTATGAGAGAGTCTGCCTCTCATAGAGATCACCAGACATGGTATATCTTTCCTTGTGGTGCTTTGCCAGGCATCTAATTTCCTTTTCAGTCTCGTCTTGTCTTCAGTAATAAATAAACGTATAAACTTTTTCTCCCCCATTGCTCTCATCCTGCAGCATGTTAATCTTCATCTAATCTGTCCTGTCTTTGTCGCAGAACTCTACAGAACTGTACAGTACTGTGAAAAGGTCAGAGACCACCCTTTTATTTACTTAATTTCCAGTCAAAACGGCCATCACAAGTTATACATTTTTCAGCGTCAGAAAAAAGCAAAAATACATATACTTATCAGTAAATTACACAGAAGCCTCAACAACTAAATATCTTTTTTTTTCAGCTTCCTTTCAGGAGACCTGCTTTCAGCAAAGAAATCCAAACCTCCAAAGTTCAGTCTTAGAAGCTGGTTGCGTTTTCTGCTTATTACGTTCCAAGTAATCCCAGTTCTGGGAAGACCAGCAGCTTTGTTTGATTGTATTGTTTTTTTTTAAATAATTGTCTTTTCCCAGTAAGGGATTCTTACACATCCTTTCAGACAGGTGTTTCTGTCCATAGAAGGATGGACAGAAACACCTGTGGATTTTTTAGATCTGAAGGATTGTTTATTTGATGTTGACACTTTTAGTGGTCTACCATGTCTTACGCAGGTGGTCAGGAGTCCTTCTGTATCTTTTGATAATTTTTTGAGCTCGGGTTTAGGAAACTCCTGTTTCTCCTTCCTTATTCAAGTAGATAATCTAATATCTAATCTCCTCAGAAATATCTCCTGAAAAATAAATATCTTTTACTAAATGGCCATTTTGACTGGACAATAAATAGAGGGTAGTTTCTGACTCCTGCACAGTACTGTACGTTCCTGGCCTTTACTAGGGGGTTGGGGTGAACGCTGACATCAAGCTGGTTTATTCTTCTCTTTGTAGAAGTTGTCTTCAACCCATCTATGTCTACATTCATGGTTCTTATTCTGTATATTTTTGTATTTTCTAGTATTTACCACACCTGATTAGACTCATTATCTAATAAACAAGCTCCTGGGTTAGATGTGAAAGTCTAGAAAAATGATGTGTTCTTGATCCATGTTGCTTCGGTTATTCACAACTATAGTGTTCTTTGGTCGGCTCACCAGTCCTTCTTGCTCTTTAACAGTGTACCCAACCATTGTTGTTGATAATCCTATTGTGTAGGCTGTATGGCCAGTACATTTATTTTGATTTTTGCATCTCATGTTAAGAGAAAACAGCAAACTACAGATGCCCATGACACAATATTTAGTTAAACCTCCCATGCATGAACTAACAATGTAGCGACTCAAAGTTGGCCTCGAAACAACTGACCAGTAGATCACTGGATTACTTCTGGTGACATAAGATAGGAGGACTATGTCTAAAACGGACTGCAATTCCAACAGGGGTCACCTTACATGAATGTATATACCCTAAAATTAAAGCTGACAGTGTACGCTTTAACCTCACAGACGCTGGATTTAAAATTAACACTGTGTTGGAGTACAAAGCCAAAAACAACAAACTGTCATTGTCCAATTACATGTAGACATACGCACTCTGATAAATGCATAATGCCAACTTGATGGGTTATAAAAAAAAATGATTGTTTTGCTTAAGATATATGCCAAAATTGGACAAGGTGGTCCTTGAATATCTACGTGTGGCACAGAAAGGGTTTGTTAATATTTATTGATCACCAACCAAGAAAAGTGAAGGCATAGTAAGGTTGGGTCAAAATATTCATATTTCTCAAGGCTTTGGGTTTGAGCAAAGTGTTAAGTTCATTGTGCAGGTACCTTAAGGTCACAGAGAGAAATTACACAAAGACAGGGGTACAGGTCAAGACATGAAAGTTAATACACAAAGCACCCTATACATATATATAGTTTTGTTTTGTTTTTTTTGTTTTTTGTTTTTTTTTACAAACCAGTAAAATATCATTACAAGGCTTTGGACTGTGCATAGCATATAGATACAAAACAGTCTCACGCAATACTGAAGGCCAAGGTGTTCGGGGCTGCTTTTTCACAGCACATTGCATGTTTTGCCATAGACTAGTTTTGGGTTTGTTCGAGCTTACATTTTGGGCCTCCAGCCACTAATGAACTGCATAAGTTTCTTCACTTGTAATTTGCTTAACTTAAAGTCCTCAGACAGAATCTCCTCGGTCAGCTGCAGCAGCAAATTACCGTCAATTTTCTCTCTGACAAACAACGCAACCACGTCCTCTGACATACCAATGAACCGTAGTGACTTGGAGACCTCTTCGATGGAAAGGCCTGAAAGGTTGGTTGGCGGTTGCCATGGCGACCCTGTGGTGCTTTGATGTGGCCTTTCGACCAAGCAGCTTGCCACCTGAAGTTCTTTAGCATCGACACTGGTGACCGTTGTCGAATTACATTCCCTGTCTTTCTTTGCATCGTTGGATTTGGGGGTTCTTGGTGGCAATATAGGGCAGGACTGGCTTTGCTTAGTGTTACATTCCTCAATGGATTTGTCTCTGTACATTTCCAGGGTATAACTAGTAGATTTAGTACAAAACTGAGCAGAATGTTGGGTCTTTGTGGCTGCAGTAGTCCCCTCAAACCTCTCTCCTTTATCAAAGTCAAAGAGGCCTGAGGAACAAGCCTTAGGGGTACCAGGGGTCCTTTTCCTCGGATAGCTTGAGTAACTGCGGCACTGGACTGATGAGAAGTCCTCTCCCTTGTGTAAATCGCCTCCGCAGAAGTCGTTCGGCCAGGAGAGACGGGAGAGGGTGGCGTCCATGGAGGGACTGAGGCAGGGGTGCAGTGTGGAGCTCTCACCGCCATCTGGTCGAATCCAGTTGCATGGGTAACACACGTGGTTCTGTTCATCCATGTCTTTTGAAGGCTCGCTCTCTCCTCCTCTGCAGAAAGAGAGGGCATCAAATTCCAAAAAATACTAAATACCTTAGTTATGCTGTCACAATTACTTGATTAAAAATATGAATCGATTAAAATTTTCATTCTCAATGAATCTGCTTAGTAATTTGTTCGGAATTTGAATGATATTCAGAGTATCTGCAGGTCATTATGAAGCTGTGTTTAGCAGTCTGAACACTCTCCATAAGGGGGTGCTATTAGCACTCAAATCACTTTTGACTTGCAGCACTCAAAGGAGTGTTCAGATATGCTGTTTATCAAATATGGAGACAGAACAGTCAGACAGAATTTCTGCCTACCTATGGTGATGGCAGTGAGGATATGGAAGTTCAGAACACACCTTTTTCTACCTTTGTGCATGTTTTTTCAGCTAGGTTGAGGTTCCTTCACAAGTAAAATAGCTTTGGTAGGCAAACATGTCATTCTGTACAGATGACTTCGCAAGTTATTTTAGTGTTTGATTCCAATTTGTATCGCTTTTAGGGACATTTCATCGCCTGTATGAATCAGCTAATCTGGTTAGGTAGGCCTGTTTTCCACGTTTCAGTTAGTCTCAGTCTTTCAGCAGTTGCAAATAAATAAAGAAAAAAAACTTGTATTTTGCCATTTCCTTTTGTGCAAACGATATGTCTTAATATTTCTTGCTCCAGTCTTTCAAAGAAATGGAGGCCTGCAAAAAACTCAGTCTAAAACTTCCCCCCCAGCTTAAGTGTTCAGTGTGTAGTACAAGGTGGATTCGTTGAGTTTATGACAACTGGAAGCTTAACACTCTAAGAATCTCTACCTCCACCTAAAAGATGTTCATGCAACTTCAGCTGTTTGAGTTAAAAGGTAAGCTAGTGCTTGTTTGGCAGCTGTGTGCATATATAAGCTCTTAAAATCATTTACAGTTGTATTTATGAGCTATTTGGTTAGTGCTTCATTTACTGTAAACGTAGATGCAGGCTATGATAATTGACCATTAATACAGTGTGGAAAAATGACACTTAAGTTTAAGTCCTCAGACAGATCAAAAATCTTGCACAGACAGGCTTATCCATGTGTCCTTATCATACACAAATAGCATATCATACACAAACAGAAACTCAGAAGTTTGTTTAAAATGTTTAAAACACACTAATATTTCTTGTTCAGTGGGTGCCGCCATGTTGAAATAATGTCACATTCTCCAGTGGGGAGTATGAGTTTGAGGAATGTTCACGTGGACTTTTCCTACTTAGAAGTTAGAAACTTCTCAGTTCCCACTTGATCATGAAGACAGTATTATAGCCTAGTAGACCATCACATTAACCACTGTTCTTTATTTCAAGGGATTCTTATTACATATTTTCAACATTACAATTCTAATGCCAATTACAATGTCAGTGCTCCCTCAGGCCAGGGCTCACAAGCTCTGTGCTGATTTGTATCCTTTGGTTTTGTTTTCATACTAAAGAGCAGGACTCACCTTTAAAATAAAAAAATCAACTTGTATCTGTCATTTTTCCCTGGATTTATAATAAAACAAACAGTCAAACAGTGATGAGTAAGCCTCTAACTTTAAATCCACAAGAGTCTTCTAGAATTCCTAGAAAGCCTTATACGTGTTGGTTGTAAAAGCAATGAACTGGAACAGTACTCACATGTTGTGCAGGCCAGAGGAGTAGTAGGACAGGGTTGGGCTCGGGGAGCGAGTGTCTGTCTGCCGTGGTTTGGTGGGTGGGAATGGCACTGTGGCACTGCTTGAGCTTAGAGCTGTCTGTTTGGAACTCCGCGGTGGAATTGGAGGAGCATTCAACAACCGACACTCCTCTTTCACCTGCAAATATCAAGAGTTTTGATTTGGGAATGCACAATGACATTGGACTCATCAGTACTGGCAAAAAACAGCATCAGAAAGATGTTTAGGATTTACTGATTTCACATCAATTCCTGATGACACTTAATGCACAGGAGAGGGCCAAACGTGTAGGCGACGCTGGACTACTGTGCTAATGTCAACATTTTATTCTTTTTTTCTGCATTTATAACTAGGGGTAGGTGATATATTTTTGCCATATCACGATACGTATCACAACAATTTGACTCGGACACAATGCACTAGTAATGCCACATTTAAAACATTAACAAACAAGTGTTATCAAAAACAATGATTGTTATTTAGCATGGCCTACCCCTATTTGGAACCCTACAGAAATAAGTTACACTTCTCCATAACGCTAATCCACATAGCTTTAGTCCCAATTTCTACATTTTATGAAAAATTCATGTATCTACATCAGTTGTCAGGCTTTGGCAGATATGTACATGAAAAATACTGAATATTGGCATTGGCTCACAATTATCGTAACGGTGCATGTCTAGCTAGATTAAGAACGATTCTTTATTCAAACTGTAAAGTATCAACAATGTATTAAAACAATAAAGCGGATAAAAAAAAAAAGAAATGAGTTATAACTCTAAACATGAACAGAATCATGACAGTCTTGCACATCGCAAACCAACAACACTACTTAAACCTGGGTGGGGAGTGGATTGTCAGTGATATTCTGATGCACTGGGGAAAGCCATTAATTAGATACCAAATCTAGTCAACAGGGTTCTTTACAATATATATGCTATATTTACATTTGTTTAGCTAATTATTGTTGACATGTTCACTGAGTGTAAAGAAAAATTGCTAAATTGTGGCAGCAAAAGAAGATTTTGATTTCTTTAGATGGCATCTTCCTATAGCTTGAGTTTGATTTGTGCCACCAATTGTATGGTGGAATACAGGTGTAATGGAATTTCTTTCTACAGCGTCTTGACATGTTAAAATATATTGATGGAAATAACCAGCCATCCTTGCTGTAAAACATTTCTGTAAAAGGGAAAATGTATTTTACACAAACAGCCACTAATGTTAAACTACAAAAGGCTAGTCCAAATTACGAAGTTCCTCAGAGTTAGAGGAAACAACAGGGAACAAATCGAAAGTGTGCCCATCAGAAATTGACATCTTTGTACACAGTGACGTCTGTGTACACAGTGTCACAATGATTGCACTCATCTTTGATAACACTTTGACAACAGTGATGTGACTAGAGGTCTGAAAGATTTGAAATCAGTGGACTTGACATGTTTCTGTGGGTGATTCAAAATGTTTGTATTGAAAATACAAACTGCTTCTATAAGTAAGAAACAACTAAAGTAACAAAGTAACTTCAATTTATTACAGTTTATGGATTTGGATTAAATGCTGACTTGAAGTCCAGAATCTCTATCAATCTTGCCCAAGTTACACAAGCAAGAGGAGCTAATATCTTTCAGCTTGGATCTAGTCTCTTCCTAAAGCACGATAGTTGGCAAGAACAAAATCCTGTTTTAGTGCATGTTCCTCCAAACCTCACTGGACAGTAAACAACCCTTTTGCCCAGTTTGAGACTAGGTCAAAGGTGATCTGCAAGTCAGATATTTAGCCCATGGTGATAATACAAATCTCTAATGTTAATAATGCTGTTACATGTATTTGCGTAACACTAAAAGCACTTGGCATGAAACACTGAACACTGCTTTGAGAGATATTTGCAAAAATCACTATGAATGAACCAGGAGCAGGTCTACATGTTTTCAAAAAAGGCACCATTTATATCAACAGCTTTTCTTTTATCCTATACAGCTGGAAGTAGATTTTAGAAGTTACAAAACATTTAAACACCATGAAATGCCCGATAAGGAGTGACCAATTCTTTTCAGTTTTTATTACTGAATTGTTGAGTAGTTAATTAACAATGGGCCTCATTCAACAACCGTTCTTATGAAAAAATTGTCGTAAAACCCACTTGTGCAGTTTTCATAAAGAACCTGACATTCACCAATGTTTTTTATTCGGGATTTGTTCTTAGATAAGAACAGAATCTACACACAATGAAGAGCACAAAGGTGTGAACAATTCTGCAGTTTAAGAACACGTCATATATCTGACATAGATTTGTTCTTAGGTCCTTTCTCAAGAACAAATTTAATTAAAAAAAAAAAGGTAAAGAAAAATATTGGTACTTGATACTTAGTCTGCTCTTAAATTGGACTTTCACTCAATATAGTGCCACTGTTTAAATTTTGAACTTTTTCGTTGCATTATCTGCATCAAGACAGACAGAAGCTAAACAAAAAACACTTTCTTGGTATACTCACAGCTTCTGACTTTGGAGGCACAGGGGGTGGAGGTAGACTGATATCTGTACTGAGGAGAGCACTAGTGGAACCAGGACTGGGGTAGGGCAGGACAGGAGGGCAGCTAGAGATGCTTGTGTTTATTCGGACAGCCTCAGTGTGCTCATGTACAGGTCCGCGGTTCTTTGCGTGGTCCAGCCACAGTTCCTCATATGGCAGATCCGGTTTATACAAGCTGCCTTGACCAGAAGAGGTGTCTAGCAGCTCGGGAAACAGATAATCTGCATCTTGTGGTTCGGGAGGCACATATTCCCCATACAGGCTAACACATCCTTGCAGGTTCACCTCACTGTTGCCATGAAGATTGTTACCATAGACACAGACGGAAAGCCGATGGAAGGACTGAGTGAGCTCGTCTCGCGCTGAACTGAGCGAGCTTGGCAGGTGAACATGAGCGGGACAGCCATTGCTACCGACGTTGTTGCTGCTGTTTCCACCCCCACTGCCGCTCCCTGTTCCTCCAGTACCACTCTTCTTGGGACTCTTGCCATCCTCCAGCCAGTCCACTCGCACATCGCGAACTGCCCTCGAGTAGTCGTCGATGTTGAACTGCTCCTGGCAGTAGGTGAACCATCGGTGAACCACTGTTTCCAACCAGGCCTCTCCATGCAGCAGCCCCTCAGGTACCAACAGCCGCGGCAAAGCCGTGGCTACATGCAAAGGAAAGTGCACGGGGAGCACCTTGTTGGATCGCAGCACGCAGCACACCACCACCGTCTTCGTCTGGATGTTGACGAGCTTGTAGCGATGACCCTCGCGGATCAAGTGCAGGTCGTGCGGGTTGCGTGGTGGGCTGCTGGGCACAGTCACATTCACAGGGAGTCGCGTCTTTTCCACGATGGTGCGGATGGTGTGCTCGCCCTCCTGCATCTGCAGCTCCAGGGGGGAGCAGGTGCTGAAGCGGCCCCGACACTGGAAGGGCAGGCTAATGCTCTCGTTCGTGCGGTGGTTCATGCAGATGAGGCATGGCATCTTGCCACGGCCAAGCTTGCCGATGGAGTTGAGCTTTCCAATCCGCTTGAAGATGGTGTTGAAGCGTGACTTTTCCCTCGACGTTTTAGCATAGAGGATCTCAGCCTGGCCCATGAGGGTTAACTCGTCGCCAGTGTTCAGAGTGATGTTGTATACCTCTGTGTCCTCATTGCATTCGCCTGAGGCCATCTGCAGGGAGACACATCAGCATTAAGAAACTTTTTTTTTTCTAGATTTTATGCTCAACTTCCTAATTATCTATAAAAACTTACACAATATTTTTTTTAAACCAGCAGAAATTTACAACTGACTACAGATAAAGACGCTAGGACACACAAAGACAATGGGACTTTGCATTTTGAATCAGGCAACGTCATTGTGAATTCAGTTGGGAAAACAATGAAAGGTCTGTTTTACATTCAGTGGCCCATCAGCTATGTTACAACTGAGGGCACACATTGCTAATCAGAGTTGGGAAGTAACAGAATACACATAATGAGATTACGCACTTAAAATACAAAAAACGGACAAAGACAGCACAGACTACAAGTACTTCTAAAACTTAAGGTGATCACTTATAGGATTACATTAAACACTTTAAGAGGGTGAAAAAGGGCTCTGATAGAGGGAAGCTCTCTATATAAGAAAACCAGACCTTAACATTGAACGTTATTTCCTCCATGACATAGACTCGCTCAGGGAATGCTTTGGCCACTTCTTCCACACTGTTGAAGTACTGCACAGGCTCCTTAATGTCCCTGTCCTGCTCCAGGAGTTTGAACTGACCTGTCCAATGGGTGAAAAAAAAAATTAACTTGTTATACACTTTATTTGCTCTTCAAAAAATAATACTGAGTAGCATTAAAATTTTTCAAAATTTAGGAAAATAAATGTGAATTTCAAATGTGGATACAGGTGTCTTTCTGAAATTTGTATCTTGTTGCATATATTGCCAACATCTTGACAGGTAATTGGGCTAAAAATTAATATCCATAATACAACTGCTGTACACTATTTTTCCATTATGCCATTGGGAAACAAAGTAAATAGTTTTATTTTTTTTGATGCCTTATCATTTAAACTTGTTTCTCAACACAGCAGATTTCACCCTTGTGAAGATAAGAATAAACTGACTACTCTGGGCATGTTTTATTCTGTTGAAAAGTGTCTGCCATTTTTTCGTGCGACCACTGCTTGTACTTTCTGCTTAACCTTTATATCCTCTCTTACTGCAGAAACCCTGATATCACAAACAAAATCAGTAAACCCTTTCTAACTGTCATTGTCACTTCATGTAGTACTTTAATTACATACAGTAAATAATACTAGTCATAATTAAACGCTAATAAGTACAGTTCACTGGTGCCTATAAACACAGCATCCAAGAATGTATTTTAGAAGATGAGAACACTTTGCTGTTGTTGACTGGCAACAAAAACATTTTTTAGAGCTTGGTTACATAAATACTCCATACAAGCATGATTAATTTGATATGAGGTCACAGTTTTTTTCCACTGGACTTGAATTTCCATTCTTTTTACAACTCGAAATTAAAACATTAACTTTATCAGAGCCTATCAAAGCATTTAAGGGCTGTATGAAAGGTCCCAGTTACTCAGCATCAAAGCTACGTTGCGTCACTGGGGCTGTTATTGACTTAAATCACAACACCGGGGTTAAAGTTCTTAATTTATTTAATATTCTTAACTTACTGCTGAAAAAATATGGATGCTATAATAACACTACACAATTTCTTGGTGCTTCTCTTTGGTGGATTTTCATATCAATTTTAGAATTAGAAAGGCAATGAGCCCCCCCTACCCCCCCTTTAGAATTTATGCAGCCAAACATCCTTCTCAACAGAGTGACGTCAGCATGGAGAGGTCAATTAGATAATTGCCTGCCAGCGTAAAACTGATGGAAACTGCTGCAGTCCAGATGGACGCAGTACCTTCACTACACTTGCTGAATTAGCCTGTCCTGTTTCTCTTTTAATTCTTAAATTAATTCTGTTCACAATTAGTCCTTGTGAACATTACACATCACAGAGCTTGTCCTATACCCCTTCTTTACAGCAAAAGAAAGTGCACTGTCAGGAGAGTGCTGAGAGAATGAGAGCTAGCACTACACAATGCATCCACATCACTGCGAGCAGCCTCACCCTCATAATGGACAGGGATCTCGATTTTCGGTCCGATGACATAATGGCCCTCCTCCAGGCTATGGGCGGTGATCGTGGTCCACTGCCGACACGAATGAATCAAGAGGTAGTCGTTTTCTCTTAGCCCTTCCACCGATTCCCCTGGAGAGAAAGACACTTATCTACATCAGTATGGAAATAGGACACTATGGTATCAGCACATTAAGTTAGTTGAGGACAGAGCGTTGAAGACACTTTCACAAAGAATGATCTGAACACAAAAAAGTACTCAATGTAATATAGTAAAAGAGTTAAACACGCAGACTTTCTAAATTAAGCTAAGATATTGCCTAGCCAGCCTCCTCAACTCGAAGAAATGCTAAGGGAAGTCATTTACATAAAATCTACTGATGTATCCTTTCCAGATTGCATCTACATTCAAATCACACTCATTCATTACTAATTCCCACCCAGACAAGTTATTCACCGGTTCAAGAGGAAAGCTATTGCCATAATTCAGGATGCTATGCATTCCCTTTACTGTTACTTCATCTGCTCCCACCAGACTGCCGCTATACAGGTCCACTGGCTAAAACAAATGGTTTTAGAAAGCCGTTTTTATCCCAGTGGCTACTGTATTAGTAAATAATGTAGCATTTTTAAATACAACCACCAATATAAATGAATACATATAGACTAATGTGTGCACCGTGTATATTAAACTTATCATAACTTGAAGAATATAACTGACTTTGATTTGATGAAGTATATGTATTAGAATGATATTGCATGGTGCTCAGCTTGTACTTGAGTAGACGAATGTTGTGTGTATGTGAGATATATGTGATGTGGCACGTCAAAGACAAATTTCTGTCATGTAATAATAGACAAAATATTGACTCTGAACATATTCCCAGTGTTTTGCCTGGGTTTTTTTTCCCCCCAAATTCCATGTAAGAGGACTTGTAACAGATGTGCTTATAAAGCCAGCAGAACTAACATTCCACTGGAGATGAAATGGGAGATGAGTCTCTCTGATCACACAGTTCATGGAGCTGCTACTGATAATGGAAGGTAAAAAACATAAACTTATCACTGAGGCAATCTCTGTAACGTAAATCAAATCTTTGTTGTCAAGCCAGTTCCTACACCAACAATGGGCAAGGGGTGCAGCCTTTATGCAGGTCCTGTGATCTACAGCTCATAACAGTGGAGAAGTTTCGGGAAGCGATGATTTGAAGATTGGCGAATAGGTGTAGTGCAACGTATGGTTCAATTTGATTTACACCAACTCACAATGAGCTTATATAGCCTAGTTTCTCTACAATCTGTCTACACTGCACACAACCAACCCCTTAAAAAGCTAAGCTTTAAGAACCAAGCGAACTGCAGCATTAGTAAACAGCGAACATTTGTAGCGAGGAGGTAATATTAGCTACAAATATAGCGCTAAGATTTTCTTTGTTGTCCAACAACGTGAATGGGAACACGCTTAATTATCTCGGTTTTAGCAAAACTGTGCTGACAAGCCATTAAAAACTAAGTAACTTTAAAATGCCCTGCTGCAGTGTTAGCGACTAGCGAGCTGGCTAACTATCCACAGGCACTGACAAAGCAGCTAGCTAGCGAGCAGGCTGGCTAACTTTAGCAGGAGAGCTAATGCTTGGAATGCCGAGCGAGTAACATCGCCTCCCACGCTCGGGAGTCGGAGCAAGTTTTAGCGAGCAAATTTCTCATCGTGCATGAATAAAAGCGACTCGAAAACTGCACCGAGGAGGCCTTTCGTGTTTGTAAAGTGAGTTTAAGTTGCTGAAGTTCGACCTTACCGCCGTCCAGTTTGACAATCTGCGGGAGTCTGTAGGCACTGACCAGCCGATCCAGGGGCAGAGTGGTGGAGCTCCATGTCACATCCTTTAAACTGTTGTACAGCATTGAACCCACGTCCATGTTAGCTCGCTAACACACGCGCCTCATATCCCGCCGCCACGTTCATCTGCAGCGAAGAGCGGCTGTTTCATGGAGAAAAGCCTTCGGCGGACGCTCTGTTTCGCTCACTTAAAGGACGAGGCCATGGCAGCCCGACGGCTCTGTTTACACTCACAGGAAATGCCATGACTCCCTCTGACCATAGAGATCTGGAGACCGCTTCCTCTTCTCCCAACGGCTCCTCGCGGTTGCCGAAGCAACCGTCGCCATGTTGAAGTGATGCGATAAATCGATCGATTCAGTTCAGCCGATTCTTTCGAAGCGATGGTTCAGTTCGATTCCCTTTATCGAACCGACTCTTTCATACTTTTACTGAAGGGGAGTTTAGTTTATCAGTCCGAATCTGTCGGGGTGGTTCCATTTAGTGACGGTTCGGTTCGATTCAGTTTATCAAATCTTTTTTTTTTTCAGACTGCTGGCTCGCTGAAGAGGAGTTTAATTTACAAATCCAGTTTTGTTCAGAGTAGTTTAGTGACTGTTTAGATTGATTTACTTTATTGAAGCAAATCAGTTTTTTTTTACTTTTAGTGAAAGGTAATTTAGTTTACCATTCAGATTATTTCAGAGTTGTTACACTTAGTGATGGTTCAGTTTGATTCTGTTTATAAAGCAGATTCTTGTGTAGTTTTAGTGAAGGGACTAGTTTGCCAGTGCAGTTCTTTTAAAGCAACTACAATCGGTGACGGTTCAGTTCAATTCAGTTCAGTTCATACGTTCAGTGAAGGAGGGTTTACTGATCCGGTTCTTTTAGCGTAGTTACATATAGAAACAGTTCAGTTGGATTCAGTTTATTCAGTTTTTCAGGCTATTTACCGAAGGCAAATTTAGTTTACCGAATCAGTCCTTTTGAACTAGTCACATTTTGTAACATGTAGTTCCATTAGTTACTTTTACTAGCAAGATGTAAAGCTGGGCAATGTGACAATATTTATCGTTATTGTGTAAAATAATCACAATATGCTTTTCTGAACATATTAGTACTTAAAAATCACTTTCCAACTGCATGTTTGAGTAGAGAGTATTGTTAGTCCTGTTTCATTAGATTTAGTGCAGCACAGTGTGTGAAATGTTGAATACAATTAATTGGATTCACAGGTTTCGATAGTATTTTTAAAATGTGGCACTGCTTTGTCTGTTCTAACTCATCAGATGTCAGAAAAGATAAAGATTCAACGGTTTGTTTCACAAGTCAGGTGAATTTTATCCTCATATCCTCCACACAGTACTGTGCAAGTCTTAGGCAGGCATGAAAATTGTTTATCTCAGCAGTAAGTGCTTTTTCTCCCTGTAAAACATTTATATAACATTAGAATAAATGCAAATAAACATTCAAATACAGTAAACTGTCTATATTGGTTATAAGAATACAGTTAGAAAACAGGTTTGGTCCCTAACTTCTCTGTGCACTCCAGTCATTGCATGGATTTGTTCATTTTCAGCAGCACCTGATTTCATTTAATTCAGGATTGACCAGCTAAAGCAGGAATTATATGGCAATCGTAAATACTGCACTTCTTAGAGGAGAGGTTTGAAACGGGTTCAGTTAACAGGTAAAATCACAATGTATTATTTGTATTTATTACAATGTTAAAGGGACTTATGGACAAGTAAATGCTGATTACCCAGATACATTTTATTTTCTTAGATGGCTGAAGACAGGGCTGCCCAGTGTTGGCTTTTTGAAGTATTTTAGTAATAAAATTTTTGGCCCTCGATATTATATAATTTTGAACCCCTGATATTATATAATACTGAACAATGAGATTCAGTTTAGTGAGTGAGTTCACAACGACTGCCCACAATAATGAGCCAAGTCAACTGTATTCTCATTTCATTCATGTATTTTGTGATTTTAGCAGGTTTGATGTTGCGTCTTCTACTCAGTAATGAAGTGAACTTATGAACATTTCTCCCATGATGTTAACTTTACTTTAAAAAATGCAA
Organism: Colossoma macropomum; assembly: GCF_904425465.1. Lineage (NCBI taxonomy): Eukaryota > Metazoa > Chordata > Actinopteri > Characiformes > Serrasalmidae > Colossoma > Colossoma macropomum. The sequence goes on from NW_023494805.1 coordinate 35,555,396, forward strand.
TCAATGTCTACAAAGCCTGATGTTCTCAAGGATTAGTCAGGCCATTATTTTCACCTCCTCCATGTGCTGTTAGATTCAGTTCACTGAGTCTTCAAAAAAAATGATTCATTTATGAGTCAGACATCACAGCCATGTGAGAGGAGCTTTGCTACTTTGCTGCTGCCATTATGCTTACCGGATCTTCCAGAGTACTAATTATATAACAGAATTATTAGCATTGTGTGTTTACAGCTTCCTGTAGCCATGGATCATGGGCAGGTGCCCAGAACGTTAACCCATATTAACCTATATTGATTAATATGAATAACATCCTAGGGACTTGCCTAGTATATGGCCAAACACAGCTGTCGATTTAGAGAGGGGAAGTGGGAAACGTCCATAAAGTTGTAAAGCTGCCTCTTAAAATTATATTGACCCTCTTATCTCACATGTCCTCAAATCTGACGTCTGACACAGTCAGTGGTCTGCTAGATCTTTGACATTTTCATTTCTTTCCTATGTCTGATCAAAGCATCTCTCTTAAAACTCATTTTAAAACTGTCAACCAATATTAGTTAAATGGTAATTCCACTGCCTGGTGTTGAACAGAGGAAGAAGGGTTCTCCTTTTGAGATTTGGTTTCTTTTCCTCTTAAGGAGTTGGATGCTGATTTCTGTAGGCGAGAATGTGATAAGATGAGCAATCTTCACTTTTTTAATTTATTTAGTAAGGCAAATTGATTATTTTACACAACACTGATGCCAGTTTATACCTTAGAGTTTTGTGCCTCTTTGGCAGTCAGTGCCTTCTGTTTATATTAAATAGATTATTAGATGTGCAGTCTGATAAAATGTCTTTTGGCACAGTTTACCCTGTGTGTAAGTTGAACTATTTCTACTAGTTCTATTTGAACTACTGTTCTATTAAATGAGATATTGGGTGGTTGCAAATTGAAACAAATGCACCATCATTTACTTTCTTAAACGGTCATTTGATCAAACATAGTATAAATAGACATTAACAAGCTATGTTTAGGCCTCGTTGTGCAGCATTGAAACAACTCTGTGAAAAACTCCAAAGGTGTTCTTCATGAAAGTGGTGGCCATTCACAAAGATGTTTTATGCTGGGCGGTTGTGTCTCATGAAAGAGATCACTTCCTGATACAGTGATAGTTATGCAAAACCAAATTTACATACGTTTCCCCTGTGCTAATGTAGTCAATCAGTTATTTTTAGTTTTGAAGTGGAACTTTGACATGCTCTGTCTATAATAATTCCAGCTTTGTGATGCTGCTAATTTTGTTTTTAGCTATGCAGTGTAATTTTATTCTTGTTTACAGAAAACACATCATACAGTCTTCCAAACCAACAATGATTTAGGAGAAAGCAGCTTGTACAATGCTAACTGGTGGAGTAAAAATCTCCTTTATTTGTTGCTACACTAGCCTTATAGCTGGCCAGGTGTCTCATTATTTTATGATATTTTTATGATATATACATTTTTTGGCCTAAGATAACTTTTTTTGATTCACAACTATTTTACATCAACATTACCTATAATTCAGACATGTATAAGTTCACTGGTCATAGTAAATAAAATGACTGTATTTGTAAAGTAAATGGTGCCTATCACCACCACTGTAAAGAAATCCAAGTCAGTAAGTTTCTCCACAGTGAACCACACCACATCAAACCACTCGGAATAACTTTGTTCACATCTCAATGAGATTTTGATAAATTCCCAGTTCCCCATTAAGGTATTTATAGCTTATAAGATCACAAAGTAAATTGTAATATATCTGAATATTCTCCTACTGTGTGAACCTCCAAGAAATTGAGCTAGAAGGGCAGGCGTGTTTATTTATATTGCACATTTCATACACAAAGGCAATTCAATGTGCTTTACAGAAATAAAAACAAAAGAACATTAACATAAAGTCCTAAAAAGATGCAAAGTGAAATAATTAAAAATAATAATAATAATAATAATAATAAAAACATAAAAAGAAATTAAAGAAAATTAGCCTATGAATTATAGACACATGAGAAAAGACAAAGAGGAAAGTTTTTGACCTGGATTTAAAAATTACGTTTGGAGCACATTTAAAATTTTTAGGAGTATGTTCATCAGTTAAACACTACTTTACCAGGTTTAGTTTGGACTCTAGTAGCTGGTGTTCTGAAAGACCTACTCAGTTTAAATTCTTTAAAAGTATCAGAGATGTATTCTGGGCCGAAACCATTCAGTGATTCATAGGCTAGTAACAGCACTTTAAATCTATTGTATAAATAACTGGAAGCTCTTGCAACAGCATTTTGAGTAAGCTGTAGCTGTTTAATGGGCTCTTTGGGAAGTCCAGTGAAGAGACCATCACAGTAGTCAACACTGCTGGAGATAAACACATAGATAAGTTTCTCGGGGTCTTGTAGGACACCAAATCTTTGATTCTGGTTGTATTTTAAAGGCGATAGAAAGCTTTTGGTGATTGCTTTGATATTGAAAGTGAGGTGCGAGTCCATTAGAATGCCAAGATTTTTGACTTGATCTTTGGTTTTTAGAGCATGGAAATTGAAGTGTGCACTACTATTAAGTCTCTTCTCTTCGTTGCCAAGCACAATAATTTCTGTTTTGTTCTTATTTAATTGATGAAAATTCTGTCTTAATTAATCAAGCATCTGAAGTATGCTTTTCAGTGTTGTTGTTCTGTAGCATTTGGCCCAGAGGGAGCATATGGAGACTGAACAGAAGTGGTCCAAGAACTGATCCCTGGGGGACTCCGCATGTTATAGCCACTTGATCAGATTCATAGCTGCCAATGATATCAAAGTAACTCTGGCCTTCTACATAAGACCTGAACCAGTTGAAGAAAAGAAAAAAAATCACACTTTGGATATAAATCAGTCACTGCATTCCCCATGTACCTGTATCCACCATAGACCATATGATTGCTGAGATTGTTGGGGTGGTCTAAAGCTGCTTTTCCCCCACACAGCAGACTGAGCAAGAACCCTACATTATGCCAATAAGTGTCCTTATAAACTGTTATGGGGAAAGTAAATCTCTTTGTCTTCTGAAGGAAATAAATGAGCTGTGAGTCCTGATGGAAGCACTTCCTATCTGACAGTGTTTAGTTTCGTTGTGAAAGCCTTAGATTACATGTTGCAAGTTGAGTCGGTGCTCATCAGCTCGTAACAGGGAAGTGCAGCTTTCAGTAAGAGTTTACCAGCAGTTGAGGGAACATGTCATTCGTGAGCACTCTGCGGCAGTGGGATGAAGCAGTGGCTTATGTGGAGAAAGGAGACATATCCTCTGCTATCAGGACATTCCTGGCCATCGAGGAGAAGACATCTAAAATCACCTACAACATTGGATGCCTCCATCTGCACAACGATGACTTTGATGCTGCTGAAAAGGTAAAGCCTTGTAAAGCTGTTAGCTTTGTCAAAATGATAAAGTGAAGTGGCCTCAGAGTGCGTTATTGTGTGCTTCTGTCTCACAACTTCATATTAGTGCACCAAATGTGGTACAGACTTATGGCTTAGTTTAGAATTCGGTTAAAAAAATCTGGCATAAAAAGAAGAAGTAATAGTTGTTTCAGACCCTTAAGAGGAAGCTCACTATTATTTTCTCTTTTCAAGGCATTTGACAGCAGTATCGGCAAAGATGAGCACCTGGCTGTGGCTTTTTTTCAAAGGGGAATTACATTCTACAAAAAAGAAAAGTAAGTGTGACAACCGTTAATCAGCACCATAATAAGTTTCAACAAATAAAGCATAATAAGCTAAGAGTTAAGAAGCTACAGATAGTAATGTTGTGATGTCCAGAACATTGTGCTAACAGGAAGTGTGTTGTGAAAGTCAGAAAGGTTTCTCTTTCAGGGCCTAAACATCAATCTTCATTATACTCTTAAGAAATGATACTCATATCTAAATATATCTCAAGGTTTGAGGAGTCACTGCTGGATTTCCAGCAAACTTTTAAGGAGCTAAGAGGGAATCAGCTGATAGACTACAAACCTCTCGGCCTGAGGTATAAGCTTAACGCTTGCGAGGTAAGAATTATGTAGAGCAATATTTGCTCTTTGGGTTGTAAATATATATATATATATATATATATATATATATATATATATATATATACACACTACAATACATGATGGAAGTAAAGGAGTTAGGTAGTACATGCATTATAGTAGTAACACTTTACTGTGCACACCTAAAAATGATGGTTCTTCAAGGGTTCTTCAGTAAAAAAAAAGGTTCTATATAGACACTTAAAGAGCCATTTGCATGATTAAAGTGTTCTTTAAATTGTACAAAGGATTGTTCAGTTTGATGGAAAATGCATTGAATATTTAAAAAGGGTTCTATATAGCACTAAAAAGTGCTCTTCTATTGTTATGATGCCAAGCCTGTAATAATAGAAGAACTCTTTTTGGTGCTATATGGAACCCTTTTCAAAAAGGTTCTATATAGAACCATATTGAACACATTCTCCTACAAACTGAAGAATCCTTTCATGATTCAAAGAACCCTGTAATCATGCAAAGGGTTCATTGAGTGTTTATGGTTCTATATAGAACCATTTTCTTTATTTAAGAACCCTTTAAAGAACCATTATTTTTAAGTGTGTAGGGCAGTGATCATAAGGCTACAGGACAACTGCCATAAACCTACATAAACATTTATAAACACTTATTCCAATAGGCATTGACTGTCATAAAAGCTGCTTTTGTCAGCTTTGATTTCAAATTGATGTAATATCTACATCAGGTTGTACTGATGTTTTCAGACTTTGGATTGTGTCTGACTTTAGTTTTAGTGAACTAACACAGCACATTATGACAACTGACTTTGTAGTTTAGTGTATATCACAGTGATGATGTATAGTGTTGATGACATGACATAATTCAAATGGTCACACTTAACCCTTATAAAGGGTTTATGAATGGTTTTATTAATGGTTATTAAGTAGCAAACTAATAAGCAGTTATAACACATTAATAAACAGGACAGCAGTGACCCGTTGCTCATCAAATAGTGTGCCCACATTAATCTCTACTGTCAGTTGTCAGCAGGTATTCATATTCATCAGACAGAGCAGCTCATTGTTGCCTGTATCAATTATGTGTTATAACATCTTATTAATGATTTGAAGGACCTAATTGTTAACCTTTTATAAACTAATTTTAATCCATTCATAGATCCTTTTGAAGGGTCGTCTCATTGTAAAGTGTTTCCATTTAAATCTTACAAATGATGAACTGAAATTTACTTTATCTAAGGGCCACAGAAAATGCTTACTTTTGTTCCACTAGCCTGATGTGGCAAGCTACTGTAGCTATGTCATATCTGCATTATGTCACTGTGACACACACTGATCTCAGAGTCCATCATATCACCCCAGAAAATGTCATGACAACCTAATGTCAAAAAAAATCAGTCACCTGTCATAGATGTTGTGTCAACTTGACATCAAAGTTGGCAAATGCAACCTTTATGACATTATTCCTCCAGGAGCTGCTCTTTATGAATGTTTATATAGGTCTATGTCAGTTGCCATGAAGGGCATATGTAGGTGTCATGTGGCCTTATGAACACTGCCCTACAGTAAAGTGTTAACAAGTGATGTTTAGAAGAATGTACTCATGGCACAGTAGATGATATTACAGCACTAGATTATAGTGTTTTAATTATTCTGTACATTTAGGTGCTGCACAATATTGGACTACTTTATGCCAAGCTGGGGAAATGGGAGAAGGCCCAAGAAAACCTGCTCACAGCTCTCAACCTCCGCACAGAAGCCAAATTCAGTCACATTGACCAGGCACTGGAATCCATTCTGGTCAGTTAACCCTGTAGAGTTCATTCAGAAACGTTATACTATTACAACTGTCATACTTACTGCAATGCAGTGCAAACTTATTGAGCAGGACTTCTTAGGCTTGTATGAGGAACATGAAGATGACATTGCATCATTGGTTCTGGTTAAACTCTGTGGGCAGGTTATGTGGGCTGAAAGAGAAGTTCACGTTAAATGACACTGATTTGCACGGATGCAACCAAATGCTATTTTTAGCTTTTCAGTTATGTTGTGACAGCATTAGATTGCAATGCTTCTAAAACTTCATGTGAGAAGAATGCTGTTACTTTCAAAGTTAACCCTTGATTAATGAACACATCAGCTGATGGTTTTCTTTAATACGATTGGCTGGATACCAATATGGCTAAAGGCCATTGCAAGTTATTCGAATGTTTCTGTGCTGAGCATATAACAATATGTATTCCAGCTATTGTCTCTTTACACATGCAGAAGCAGAAGCTCTTTTCTCTGGTGGAGATTAAACCAGGCCTACTATTCAAACCCAACAAGAATTATGTGGCAGAGCTGGAGAAGAAGGACTACCTAGGAAAGGCCAAGGTACCCAAACACATTATTACCCAATTTTAGTTTACTATTAGCCGTAACATCTGGAAAACAACAGTAGTTTTCACCGCAAGTCATTACCACATGCTGTGTAGAAGCTGTGAGAGTTAGACTGTGTGGATGTTCTCGTTCACAGGTTCTGTCTTCTGTTGTTCCAGCTGATAATTTCTCTGGATTTGCCCCTCTGCAGCCTCAAGTGAGTCGAGACATGTTTTTGAATTGTGGTATGGTATTTTTAGGCCTAGATTAAAGGTACAAGGACTTTTGTTGGTAGACATCAAGCAGTGGGGAATAAAAGCAGTTTCAGCTAGGGACAGGTTATGGCTTGGTGGGTGGTTCATTGGTGGATATTGGCTGTTCCCTCCAACTTTCAAAGGTATCTAGATCTAAATTGCTAAGTAGAATAGATTTATGCTGCCAAGCTCTCAGAATGTGGATGATAAAAACAGAATTGAGACAGTAATGAGTTGATGGTAATAATCAATCTGAAGTAGAACTACACCACAGATAAACACTGAACAAAAACATGAGCGCAACCCTTTTTACTGATTTTACTGAAACCCTGCAAAAACAGGGTGAGTCATGAAACAGAATTCCCACATTACCATGTGATGTGACCAGCAATTGCCAGTAACAGCAAAACACATTTCAAGGAAAAAAAAATGTTTTTTGTTGTTGTTGTTTTTTTCTGAACAAACTGCTGCAAAATGGGAGCAAAATCAAAAGTGCTGCTCTTTTGTTAGTGTATCATTGCTGCACCCATTTCCATCATACACACCATTATGCTAACAGGGTCAGAAAAAGTGTCTAACTATCCCTCTTATTAAGGTAAAAGGCCCCATATTATGCAGTTTGCTTGCATTTCATATTTTACCATGGAGGTCCACTTACAACGTTGGTGTGGGTTTATGTACCAAGAACAATCGTAATTCATTTTTTCATGACAATTTTCAAACCTTTCTGCTCTCTTTACCTTTAAACAGGCTGTTTTTGTTATTGTACTGTTAAGACTATGCAAATGAGCTTCATTCTGATGTCCTACATTGTATTACATAGGCTCAATGGATAGGGCTAAACTGGAGTAGGTTGAATGAGGGGGGCTACAGGCTGTAGGCTGAAATCAAATAGGCTGTTTTAAAAATTTTTTTCACAACTGTGTAAAACTACAGTGGAAGTATAAAGTGGAGCTAAGTGGCAGGTAGGAATTGGTATCTACTAACATCTTTGGTCTTTGTCTAGGTTTAAATTGTCAAAAATGAAAATGACTGTCTATTAGTATTAATTTAGCATTATTAGCATGTCATAGTATTTAATCAGTATTAGCTACGTGCTTTTTCACCACATCAGAGTAGACATGAACTAACCAGACTACACTATTCACCTCACTCTAGATGCACCTTGCTGACTTATTTTCTCTGTTCAGGTTGAAGATGTACCCAGTACACCTAAAGCTCCTGAGGTACTGAGGTAAACTCAGTGCACGCACTTAATGCCTGTTCCTACTCCAAAGCTGAGACGTTCTAGTGTTATTTATAACCTCTGTGCTTGTAATCTGCAGGGCGCTTGAAGGTGAGCCTCACACTGTTCTCTACGAGTTCATTCCTGAGACCAAAGAAGAGTTAGCTGTGTTGCCAGGCAACATTGTTTTTGTCCTTCAGAGAGGAACCGACAACTGGGCATCTGTTATCTTCAATGAAAGGGTGTGTTGTGTGTCTGTGTGAGTGTGTGTGGTCTGTGTTTAAGGCACGTTCTGCCCAGAATGCACAATTTAATTTTGTGATTCCTGACTTTAAAGACTGTCTGGAGGAATTTCATTCTAAAACCTTTATAATTAGAAAATGATCTTTCTGTGAATCAGCAGTACGAGCAGAGTCATGCGACTCCTTTATTTCCCAAGGAAGAAATATTTTCTTCAAACAGAGATTTATTTTAATACTTTTTAGGGTATATAGTTTATAGATATAAAGTCAGAGAAAATTGCTCTTCTATTTCCTGCACAGTTTGTGTTGGTCATCCTCTAGTCCTTCATCAGTGGTCATGTCAGTGCTGAGAATGATCCACTACTTAAATAATACCTGCTCTGTGGTGGTCCTGTGGGGGTTCTGATCATTGAAGAACAGGGTGAAAGGGGGCTACCAAATTGTGCAGATGGACTTCAGTTTGTAATTGTAGAACTACAAAGTGCATTTGTATAGTAAATGTAGCTGATACGACGGACACAGTGTATAAACAAGGAGGTGTACTTAATGAAGTGGCTGGTCAGTGTATATATGTATTATTTACAGAGCGTGTAAGTGGAGATAATCATGTGTTCTGGTTGCTTTCTCATCATTTTCAGAGAGGACTAGTTCCATATAATTTCCTGGAACCGCTGGATATTACAGTGGCGTCAAAAGTCGTGCCGGTAAGAGTCCTTTTTAAAGACATCTTATCCAGGCAATAACAAAATATATACAGTCCTTAGCAGTTTTCACCAGGTCTTTTGAGCTAGTTCCTTTAAAAAAGGTTCAGTTGACAGCTAACATTCTGAAGCAGTAATCTTTTCTACAGAATCTGCAGGTAGTGGCTTGTGGCTGCCAGTAATTTTGTCCAGGCATCTTTTTTAATTTTCTAAACTAAAATGCTGTTTCCACATTTTTCTCTTCTATTTTCTTACGTTGTTAACTATTAATTTACCACTTAGCATTGTGTTAATAATATGTAGAAACTAAATATAAGGAAATGAGGCCTTTACAAACATTTTCTGTGAGTTTTTTGCACGAGAGAGCTATTTACTATTTATAGTTTTTTAAAGGCGGCCACTAATTTTCTACCAATTTCTTGAGGGCCTCTCCTCTTTAGGTTGCACCATCCAACAGGAATGAACAAATACCTGACCCACCAAGAAGACGAGCACCCAGTAAACCAGTGAGTGAAGCATTAGGTCAACACACGTGTGTGTGTGCATTTATTTATTTATTTATTTATTTACTTACACAGCAGCATGCAAAAGTGGCATGCAAGTGTCGCTGCACAGTAGAACAGTGCATCACCACTCCACAGTCTGCTAAATCTTCCTGAAGGTCTTTTGCAGTCAAACAGGGGTTTTGATTTGCCTTTCTGGCAATCCTATGAGCTGTTCACTCAGAGAGTTTTCCTGGTCTTCCAGACCTCAAATTGACCTCCACCGTTCCTGTTAACTGGCTTTAATATTACATTATGAACTGGGGAAACTGCTACCTGAAAACACTGTCTTATAACCTTCTCCTGCTTTGTGGGCATCAACTTTATTTGAATTTTCAGAGTTCTATGTAGCTAAGTTAACACCCTCTATTTGGAACAAATGTAAATATGGCATTTTTTTTGGTTGGGGAAAAAAATTAACTATTCATTAAAATGTGCAGAAGTGTGATCTCTGTATGTGTAAACTTACCTTCCCTTAGAAAACCAACGTGTAAATTGACTTGTATTGCCTAAATGTTTGTAGACATGTATATAATACCTGTACGGAAAATGCATACATATAACAGCTGTACATTTGAGTATATGTTTGTGCATATAAATGTTTTGTGTAATGATCAATCATGGAATTGTGTCCATTTTACATCATCTGCTTTTTCCTTGTAGACTGCTAGTAATGGAGTTTCCTCTGGCTGCATTGTGAAAGTGCATTTCGTGTTTACAATAGCAATTTGCATTACACCAGGACAGCCATACACAGCCATGCTCCAGATGATCAGCACTAAACTCAAACTGCCTGCTTCTGCACTTGCTCTGAGGTACCTACACAAACTACACAGCGCACACTACTGAGAACACAAGCTCATCTCTTAGTCTGCTGATACTGTTTATTTGCCACACTTATTGTGTGATGCACAAAGAAAGTTCTATGGACAGTGCCATTGCTTTTACAGCAGAACTGCGGAATAACTGTGTTAATGTTCCTTCTAGCTATGTAAAGCCTGATTCTAATGAGAGAGTGACTGTTGACGAGTCTGAGATGGAGGTGTTGTGGAGCTGCGTGAAGAACAATCGCCTGACGCTGTGGTGTTCAGCGTCTGAGGTACCGTAATCCAAATTCAACTCAAGTAAACAAGCACTTTTCACACTGTTAGGCAACACACTGATAACAGCAAATTACATGTTTTCAGTCTCTTTATGTGTTACATTAAAAAGGTTCACTCTTAAAAAAGATGGTTCTTCAAGGGTTCTTTAGCTTAAAAGTGGTTCTGTATAGAACATTTGAAGAACGCTTTGCATGATTAAATGGTTCTTTGCATCATGAAAGCGTTCTTCATATTGATGGAGAATGTGCTGTAGACATTTCTATACACCTTTCTGAAAATGGTTCTATATAGCACAAAAAGGGTTCTGCTATTGCTGCAATGTCAAGCTTGTAACAAGAGAAGAACCCTTTTTGGCGCTATACAGAACCCTTTTCAAAAAGGTTCTATATAGAACCATATATAGCACATTCTCCATCAAACTGAAGAATGCTTTTCACGATGCAAAGATCCCCTTAATCCTGCTGCAAAGGGTTTTTCAATTATTCATGGTTCTATATAGAACCATATTTTTTACTAAAGAACCCTTGAAGGACTTTTTTAAGGCTGTAATATTAAATTCTCACTCTACTTAAAAAGTCTCTGACCAACATTTAATTTCTAGGCAGAATTTCAAAAATCCTGTCTTGTTTCTGCTCAAATTTCTAGTAGTATCAGTAGCCTAGTGGTGCATTAAAGGCTTTAAAGGGGAATTCCATTGAAACTGCTACACAATTCATGGTGTAAATAAAGTAATTCAGAGTGGTCTGATGCTCCATTCTAGAGAAAGATTTGAGTCTTCAATAAAACTGGCCTCAGTGAAGCTTCAATGAGCTGGAATAAACCTGTGCTGTTGTGATACAGTAGCATGCTACCGGTTACAAGAAGTGTCAGGCACTTGCGAGAGGCAGCATGAGGCCAGTCCCGATTGGTCAATTGGCTCCCTGGGGCGGCCTCCCAAGCCTCGCCTCACATTTAGTGGTGCGGATGTCAGACCACCCTTAAATTCGACCCTTGCTAAGGCCACTGGGGCAGGAGCAACAAGCTCTCTCTCCCTCTCACCGTCTCATGAAATGCTTTATTTGGGTGTACCACAAAAGCCTGTGTGAGCTCTGTGCTATAGTAACACATCTGATACAAATATCAGTCTATAAACCATAAAAAGCCATCCAACAGGAGTTAACCACTTAATCAGCACAGTTTTGCATGCAGGAGGCTTTCAACACATTTAAAGGAACATCACAGATATTTATTACATGAATGGTTATGACTAAACTGCCTAAATATTTATATAAATATTTCTAAATATAAAGTTTTGGTCTAATACCCATTTTTAAAATCTATTTACGGAGATGTACTTGCAGGATGTTGAAATGCAAAATAGTACCCAAAATATTGTTATTATCAACATTACATATATACAGTGTTTGAGTAAAAAAACTACTCTCATTAGGTAGCATTAGGAACAGTTGTGTCCCCTTTCAGGCATTGAGCTGTTTTGTGGTTACTGGCAAAATTCTTTGCTCTCTAACTGCTTAGTACTGCTCACTGTGTGCAGTGCTAAATAATTTACTGGTGCCTCTCGACCTGTTAGCTTCAATCAGAACTTTATTCTCTCTAACAAAACTCTCCTCAGCAATTACCATAATGTTAGCAACACACACTGCAGCAATTTTCATTCTGTAGATGCCTTACATTTTATATATATATATATTTTCTTTTAATGAAATAAATATTAAGACAATCCCCAAAGATTTAAACTTCAATCGTCACTTTTACTAACCTCTAACATCTCTGGCGAATGTTGGTTAATGTGCCCTTCTCTACAGGGCAAGGGTTACCAAGTCTAGCAAACTTCTCCAGCCCAAAGTTGGCTTTAAAGATGCTGAGAAGTTGAAACTATCATGTTACCCCCCAACAATTTTCAAACTAACTTAATTTGACAGGAAAACTTAAGACCTGGCAACCCTAATGTCACTGGACCCACTAAACAAAACACTCCACAGCAGAACCAATAAAAAGTGGAAGTTTGTGCTTGTAAAAAAACACCTGTTCTGTAGGTGATCATGCTCAGCACTGATCAGAACTTGCGTGTTTTACATGAAGAACTCCTGTGGGGTGTAAATCTCACATATGGATGGAATGAAAATATCAATAATAGAAATCTTAAGTGATATCACATTAATCCAGATGGGATGGACATGGGGGGATTGTCGTTTTACAAGAGAGATGGTTTGTCTTGTTTTCTTTTGTCTGGCATCCACTTACATTCCCCCTCAAATTGAGCCCTGCGTATAAAAACTCAGAAGACGTGTAGGTTCACTGTTCATTTGGACAGTAAATAATGGCCATATTTGATTAGGACTTCTGGTTCCCATCACCACTGCTGTAAAGATCAGCAGTACTTTGCACAGCTGATTATATATTTTAACAACAAATTTTGAATAAAAAATTGTGATTTGCATATTATGTGAACAAATAGCTCATGTATTATAGACAAGATATTTTTAACTAATCCCACTTCTTTAGTGTGCATCACTCTTTCTCCCTCCTTGTTCTAGGACACAAGTGAAACTCGAAAGAAAATGGTGGCTCTGTACTCTTATGAGGCCTCTACACCAGAAGATCTGGCGTTCAGTAAAGGTGATGTCATCACCGTCCTCTCTAACGGTAAGAAATACAGCTGACTCTTTACATTCCTGTACTGCAGACGTACACTGAAATACATGTTTATAATATCTGTAAAGTACATATCACTGTATTCTTCTGATCACTGCATTTTAATTATGGTTTTCATTTTTCGCTTTAGTCAATGAAGAGTGGCTTGAAGGGGAGTGCAATGGGAAGACTGGTATCTTTCCATCATCTTTTGTTATAGATCAGTAGACTGAGTCATTGCTGAACGACATAACGAATCCAAAATAATCTCATATTTATGCACCAGTGTTGTAATCAGAAATCACTGTGTGTAAAATCAGCTAAGAGAGCTTATCTGCAGTACTTACAGCAGGTGTGTTACTTTTACACATATTAACATTCACTATTTAACTATAAATTCACAAGAGTTTACAAATGATTGTATCATTTAAAAATTACATGTAGAAGTGTTTGTTATTTTGATCCAAATAAATCAACCTATAAGAACACTTGAAAACCTGATGAGCTGACATTTACAGAATGGTAATGAGCCCATATCCTACATTTTTCTTGTATTTTCCAGGTTTTCTTGCACTGTTGTGAGTTACCCTAATGCCTAAAAATATCATTTAAAAGTCAGTGTTGTCGCCTCAGACTTGGTGGGAGTTTTCCAAACTCCATGTCATACATCTTTACGTATTAATGTCACACACACAGACTCAAAAAGATGCTCAATGTTTAGGTGTCAAATGCAAACTCAACATTTTACTGATGGAGATATGATGACTGTAGTCGATCATTCACTTACATCCTCAGAAGACACGTCCTTCACCAAGTTTTGACAATTATCTTTGAATACTCTTTCAACATGCTCACAATTATCAGATTTATCCGCTCGTAGGGGTCCAAAGCACAAACGATGTTACAAAATTTTCCATACGTTGCCTATAATTACACTTTGCAACCAGAGAGGTCTCCAAAGTCAATTAAATTGTCATATATAAATTTCTCGCTATCCATGGGTGCACAGTGATGTAATCAAAAGATGAGCAAAATTCTCTAAACAATTTTTTTCTTTTAAATTGTATGACATTGTGAATTGTGCTAAATATAAGCAAAGAAATAAACTAACAAGGAAAAAAGCTCATTTTGATTTCATGCTGATGTGCAGCATAACAGTCAGTGCTATGTTCTCTTTGTTTTTTAATAATTAGAGTTTAATGCAGAGGAAAATCAAGATGTACAAATTTAAAAAATAAATATGTTGGACACACTGATGTTTGTAGGAGAGCAGATGACTGTTTCTGACATCAGGAAGAAAGCTGAAAGTACCACACATTTTCCCCTAAAAGACGAGAAAAGAAGAAGTGGAACTGAGGGAGAAAAGTTCTCTTAAGTTCATGAAAAAGAGGACATCAGCCAGACAGCTTTATTTTCTGTTTTTTTCTGCTATTTATTTAAATAATTCCTTAAATTACATGCAGTCAGCCTTCAGGTTTAGTTACAGTCAAATGCAAAAGTTTGAACACCCCTGGTCAAAGTACGTGTTCTGTTGATTTTCTAAGTTAAGATCCTTGACAGAGAACACACTTTTTCTGCCTTTTTTCCTGCAAATTTCAGTACACAATTTCTGTTTTTCTGCATAAAATATACACCACAAAATACAGAATCTGCCATAACCTTTGCATATGCCACATTTGTTTTATGTTTTACAATGATTTGATGTTAAACTCAGCAAATAAGTAATTATGCAATGAAAGTGTGCAAAAGTGTGTCCCTGTGGAGAATGTGTAACATTCATCTAAAAAAACAAAACAAACATTTTATATATATGTATATATATGTACATATATATATACACATATATATATATATATATATATATATATATATATGTACATATATATACACATATATATATATATATATATATATATATGTCATTTGACCAGGTACCTAAACTTTCACGTATGACTGTACAGATTATTTAGCCTTTAGATTGGTTCTTGATTGACTTAGCTGAAATTATATATAGATAATTGTGTGGACAATAGATAGGTAATTGTAGCTTTGTGTAAGGTGATCAGAGATATCATATGGGTTCAGCAGGGCTGAGTAATAAGAGGTTATTTATCATTATCATGATGAATTGCATATTGTGTTTTGACACTCTTACTTTATGATGTACTTGCCCACCTGCTCACCAAAAACTCTGTTTTGGTTTATATATGTGTCCCTCGCTTTTCCTTACTCACATTACCACTGAAATATTAGTGCTTAAGTTTATAATACTGCACCTTTATCTTTCAGCAGCAAGACACACACACACACATATACACACAGTCCACACAAGTCCAACAGCTGCACTGCCCAAAAAAGGGCATGTATTAAAATTTTATGTCTAGTTCCAAAGCACTGCAATATGACATAATATGCTGCAGTGGAGAGCTCTCTCATTTCCTTCTGTACTCCAGAGACAAACACTGCTGTGTACTGTGCTGTAAGTCAGGTGAGGCAGTCTCTACTGTCTGTACCCTCCTCTTCATAAGCAATAGCAATACCTCGTCTTCCCTCCACAGCTTTCACCACCGGAGTTTCCCCCAGCTTAGGCTCCAAACCCTGCCAGCTACGGCCGGCAAGAAACGATGCTGTCAACAGAAAGCACAAATGTTTTATTATGAGAAACATATTAAAGTGCCCAGGTCCTGTATTTTTCTTGCATTTTATTTTTTGCCCACTTATAATTTTAGTGTGTTTATGTATGGAAAAAAGTCACAGTTCATTTTTATATGACCATTTTCCAACCTCTCCTTAAATAGGGCTAAACTGCTATAGGCTGAATGGGTGATACTAAACTGCTATAGGCTGAATAGAGGGATGTATGTAAATGTGTTGGTTATTCATGACATCACAGACACAATGACTTCCAAGCAGGCCATTTTTGCAGCTTAGTTGCCATATATAGATGGGAAATGAACAGTATTCATTCATCAAAGTTGTGTCGGCGTCTTTAATGACGTACAAACTACTCAAACATAAAACTTTCGCACGACACAAACAACAAGCAGAGATTTGAGCACAAATGATGAATCAGCTTCACTGCGTGAATTCAAGCTCCAGTGCACGAGTACCTCATTTACATATCATTTACATGAAGCACACCTTAATTTATGCAGATGTTTCAGTAGAGAGAAAATAAAAAGACAGCTTTCAGCAACTCATGAGCCAATGGCCAAGCTGGTAGGTGGAGCGTGAGGTCGAGTAGTGAATTCACTGCTCACCCTACTGATCAAACTTTATAGTGTCAAAATTACGACAACTGAAAAAAATACAGTACAAAATTATCAAAATGTCTAGATCTTTTTTAAGACTGCAGAATGATGTGATTGTGTAGCGTGATTCATTTCCTAAAATAATATGTTAAAACACTAGTGTGTGAAATGCTTCTGTGCTAGCTATATTTTATTTTTTTGGGGTGGTGACAGTAGAATAAAACAAAAGCAGGGGGTAAAATGTCTTTAAATCTAACATGGAATAGTTGCAGCATCTGTTTATACCAACATGCATATAAAATAAGTACATCAATATTTCACTTTTATTCTTCTCGCTGGTATTATAGATGAAATTGATAACAGTTTTGGTTAGTTAACTGCAAATCAAGCATTTTTTCAGGTTGTTAAATTACTGCACTTAAATGCAACTTTGATAAATGCCAGTATTTGAGCCGGTTCTGTCACACTTATATACCTGCAGTATTTGTGTTGGCCACAGTCAGAGTCTGATTCCTGATGACAAGTGACGAAGACGCTGATGAGCCGTCTGTCGGCTCAGCGGAGGAACGTAAACAGGAAGTACGCAGGGCACCAGTGATCAGTGACACATCTGTTGTGTCCTCTTCATTAGCAGACTCATCTGGCTCTGGGAAGTCCACATGACTGCTCCCGCCTGTTAGAAGTAATTCAAATTAGATGCTTCCTGAGCCACTAAGCACACACGCACATACACAAACACACACACAGACACACCCACCGACACACAAACACACATTTTGGCCTGTAAGTGCGTCTGTGTGTACTGTCTGTGTGTGTAGATGTGTAACTTATTTTCACTTAGAAAATCAAAAAACATTAAAATATCAATGCTATGTTTTCTGCATCAAAAGGATTACAGAGCTTATATATGGTAGCGCAGCACAGCCCAGCACAGTGCTGGACCTGGAGCTCTAATCTGTTAGGGTAGTGAGCCTCATCATTTAACTGTAGAGTGACAACACAATCATTTGTAGTAAAGGAGCTTCTTTGTCCTGTAGGACCTGAAGAAGATACACACTCAGCTCCACCACAACAGCCTATTCCTTTACAACAAGACCAGTAACAGATGCAGCCTACAATACAACACAATCAAAAAGACAAGCTTTTGAATGAAGAGACTGGTGTCCTTGAAACTGTCTTAGACAAAGCAAAGTGCTTAGCAAAAAACTACTGTCGATAAAGAGGACTATACAAAGCAACAAAAATAGAGGTTGTGCCAATAAAATCCCATAAGCTAAAAGGTTTAAACATTTTGAGCTGTCACTCACTGTCAGTAGGAAGCCAGTAGTGGTATAAAAAGGGAAACATTCAGTATGTACTACTGATACTTAGAGCAAGACTATTCATTGATCTTCGCCAGCTGTTAGTCCTGGGTGATATCTGCTATACAGGCACTGGTGTCAAACAATAATACTGACTTCTAGTTTTAACGGTACTGACAGACAACAAAAACTTACGCTGCACGCCCAAATCGTTTAAAAAAACAGGGATGCACAATGATATTGGAATCATAATAGTATCAGTCGATATTTACTTACAAAAAATACTGACATCAGACAGACGATTAGATTTGACATATGTTGACTGATGTTAGATGTATTTATTGTACTCTGGAAGGGCAGAATGTTTGGGTGAAACTGAGTGACTCTGCTACAATGTCTGCATTTACTGCATTCATAACTCTACAAAATGAATGTTGTATTAAATAATGTATATTACAATACATGTACCCTCTGTAATGCTAATCCAGGCAGATGTATACCTGCTCTGTGGTGGTCCTGAGGTGTCCTGACCATTGAAGAACAGGGTGAATGGGCGCTAACAAAGTATGCAGAGAAACAGATGGACTGGGGCTGATAAACTGGACAATAAGTGTAGATACATTTTAATGAAGTGGTGGGTCGGTGTATTTGGAAAACATCATGACTTTGAATTTTACCCAGCACTTCGTATCTGACCTTAATAAAAATTCTGCCTTATTCTAGCATTGTAGCAGCTTTGTACTTTGGCAGGAGTGCAGATGGGAGTTTCAACACACATCCAATAACTAGGAATGAACTTGGGTGTAAATGAAACAGAGAAAAAAAATCCTTTTCAAATGAACAAATAATTGTACAGCTAATTAGACCATGTCACTGAAGACATATGAAATATATATATATATATATATATATATATAATATATATATATATATATATATATATATAAAAAAGAAAAAATAATCAACTAAATACACTACTTAAACTTTGAACTGGCTCCAGCTGACCAGTGGCCATATTGAAGGGTAACAAACATTATTAACGCTTTCAGTTTTACTCTGGATGTATCACCAAAGCACATACCAGGAAGTAGATCTCGGAAGTCTGTGATGTATTCTCCGCTCCACTCGCGGTGCTTATTGCAGGCCACTTCCATCTCAAAGGGTGTCACCACTGGCCTGTAGAACTCACTTGAGTCCAGCAGCGAGTTCTCTGGACAAGCAACTAACACATACACATCGATCTCCAAGAAATTGGCCAATTTGGCCACATTGATCTTGCCCATTGCAAACATGTAGCTTTTCTTGCCAGCTTTGCTAATACACTCTTTCAGCTGTTCAATGATGGTCAGGTAGTTGGCCACACCCAGTGTACCCACCAGAATGCCCACCACATTGGCATCCTTCGCCCGCTCAATGGCATAGTAGCGTTTCATCAGCGCCTTGTTGATATTAATCGATTCAGTTCGGCCTGTGGACGTTTCAGGGTCA
Source organism: Colossoma macropomum (assembly GCF_904425465.1). Taxonomy (NCBI): domain Eukaryota; kingdom Metazoa; phylum Chordata; class Actinopteri; order Characiformes; family Serrasalmidae; genus Colossoma; species Colossoma macropomum. The sequence continues at coordinate 35,574,522 of NW_023494805.1, forward strand.
AACGAACAGAAGGCACAGCGGTTCCAGGTCATCATGAAGTTAGTAAGAGTGAGACCCTCACGACCAATGTAGAACATGCTGTAGTCCTCCACGCTCTTGCCTTCTGCTAAACAAAACTGTCTGCCGAATTTATGAACGACCCTGTCGTCCATACAGTCTGAATTAGCATCATCTGCAACAAGTCCATGGATTTGTTCTTGACCACCAAAATGATCAGCTTTTAGAACAGAGAAGACAGTGTTGGGATACGAGGCACTCAAGAGCTTCTTGAAGGCATCTGAAGAGGGAAAAGATATGTTAGATGTTTAAAATGCTCATAGATATATTATACTAAACCTCTTTCAAAGCAAATAAAAATGAAATATAAATGTTTAAAACAGCCTAATATACCCAACAAATTTGTTTGGCAGTGATGATACAAAATGCTTTGCAGTGGTGGGTTTAGGGGAACTGTTCTAGCAGCAGAACATCCTATTAGACAAGTGATTAGACACATCTCCAGCAAGAACTCAACCTGGCCTCAGGCTATACACTGTGCATACTGCCTTAGTGATTCTAGGTCGTATTGCACTCTGGTGTTTTTCAAGCAGGGAGAAATTTGCAAGCTGTGCAATGCGATCATGAATTTTTCTGACCTAACTTCACAGTAATACACAGAAAAAATGAGTAAGTATAAATGTGTCCACAGAAGCGTGTAACTAAAGCACTTCATCTTATTTATTTACAAGCGGCAGCAATTGTAGGCGCATCACTACTAAATTAATTAAGCAGAAAACACTGGAGGGCTTTGTATTACTAAGAAGAACAGGAAGTCTTTTCCAGTAATTTAACACAGACTCTCCTAAAATCCGGCCTGTAAGTAATTGGATACTGACATTTTTTTTAATGTAAAGTGGAGGATGTCAGATTTAATTTGAGGGTAATTTGTGTAGAAGTTTCAACTCTTTTTCTACATATTTTAGGTGATCAAAGGTAACTAGGTGACTGGCTTTTCAGTTTGCCAGATGTGTGTCACTGCATCATTACTTTATAAACAAGAAAGCAGATATACTCAGGCAATACCATAAATGCAGCCTGTAAGTAACTGCACACTGTAGCAGTAAGAAGACTGATATAATCCAATTTGCTTACCTAAGGCATGTGAGTAGGTGATGTCATATAATACGACCACATGACTCTCAGTGTCAGGGTAGAGCTCTCTGAATGCGTCAGCACATTTCTGAACGTCGACAGGTCTCTTCCCAAACACATACATGAGGGGAAGCCTCCTGGATGGACTGAGACATGATTGGCCGTAGTGCACGATGCAGTCAGCCCCTACGTGCTCTGCAGCAACTTCATCCACACAACAGCTGAGAAGTAAAACCAAAAACAGAAAACGCTTATCTGCATGGGTTCTAATAATGTGTGCTCATGCAGTCGATACAAATACTGAACAATGAGAGCAGCTCATACCTGCCATAGGAGGTGTCGCCTAAAACATATGTCTTTACTTTGGTTTCCTTCTCTATCGCTGCAGAGACTGCTACAGCATCTACTAGAAGTTCATCTGGAAACTGCAAAGCTACCTGTGTTGAAACATAGGAGATAATGATGCTTTAGACAAAAAAAGACATCAATATTCAACAAATATTCTCATGTATTAGTTGTTTATTGTATATGTTTCATATGAACTCGCTTTGAGTAGAGATGGCACGACACCACTTTCCCGGTACTGAAACCTTAAATACTGGCCGACACTAATTCGATATTCTAACTGCTAAGCTTCAAAATGAAAGTTTTTTATTTAAGCACTTCAGTTTAGATGATAAACTAAAGGTAATTATCATGCTGAAACTACTCATTCCACTACACCACAGAAAGGAATACAGCTAAAATCATCTTAGAGAACTCACCACAAGATATAGGCTTCTGGTAAACCTGATAGAAACCTGAAAGAGCAGGTTACATTTTGCCAAAAAGTGATATATACTAAACCAAAAATACAACACATTGTTTTTAACTGAAAAGAATTTACTGATGCCCTGCAAAAAAAACAGGGTGGGTCATGAAACTTAATTCTACATTAATATGTCTTTTCAAAATAAGCAACATTGAGCATACATTTCACTTATTGACGTCTCAGGACATCCTGCAGTTCTCGATTCCAAAGGATTTGAAACTAAACCTGAAACCTCATTTGTTGATCTGTCCAACAACAATCCTGAAATTGGCCAGTCTACATATTAAAGAACTGCAATATCTATATGGGTCATCTAGTAGAGAAGAAAATTAAAGTCATTGAATTGATTGCAGTTTAACTTCAGAGTCTTTGTTTCATTTTAATGCAATGTGCTGTAGTGCACAGCCGCAAAAACTGCCATTTTCCAATTACTTACAGGCTGCACTGTATGTCATTTTTTGCACATATTAGTGATGTGTTACATTTTTAACACAAATTTGTTTTGGACAAATAAGCCGCCTTTCCCATTATACAGGATGAGCTCATCCTACATGACTATCTTGAGCAAAGGCTGTACAAACTGAAGAAGACTTTCCATCACTGTTAAAACTGTAAGCAGGTGTGAGAAGAAGGAGTGCCACACATTCAGTGTTTCAATAACATTCACATGCATCCATCTGTATGCTGATAACTGTACGTCTTTAAAATGAGACTGATGTGGCATTTGGCACTCTGTTAGGGACATTCAGCTCCACTGACTGCCGCAGTAAAGAGCAGAGGAAATAATAAGCCACATCAGGTCTCTCACAGATACACTCATTCACTCCATGCAAATGTGTATACAATGCCTAAAAGTATCCAGACATGCCTTCTAATTAGTCAACTCAGTAACTTTAAGGTGCACCCACAGCTGACACAGGAAACAGTGCACAACCAGCTTGTATAGAAACACAGCTTCATAGAAAAGCACTGCTAATACACTGAGAAGCTCAGGAGCAGCCTTATATGAGAACTAGGGCCACCAAGATCAATCCCAAGCTTTGGTTAGAGGGTACAAAAGCACAAAAAACTCCAGCACTGGGCTGTGGAGCATTGGAACTAAGATGGATGACTTTTGTGATCAAGATCTAATCATATAACATCAGTATCTGACCCCACTAATGCTCTTGTGGCTGAATGCAATCAAATGTATGATGTAAACAAAGTTATTCTGAGTGGTTTGATGTGAAATGCGCTGTTCTGGAGAAACTTCCTAAGTCAGAAATGTTCACAGTGGTGGTGATAGGAACCAGATGTCTAAAGAGTTTTATGCCTCTCCAATTTACCATATAAAGTTACTACTAAAATGGTGTATGTATAGGCTGCCTGATGCCTGAGACATAGTTTTAGTTTTGGGATAAGGTCTAAAATGTATTTTTAAAAAGTCACTGAGGGTGGAGAGGAGCACAGTCTCCAAAGAAAACATATGTTGGATTTCTCAATATTTTTCATTGTCAACATTACATATAATAACCGTGTGAACGTAGGTTCACTGGTGACTTTGGACAGTAAATAAAATGTCTATATTTGCATTGTAGACATTGCGACCCCTGCTTTCCATCAACACAACTGCAAAGAAATCTCAGCTGGTCTGTTTTTATACAAGGCTCCATTTAAACCACTCTGAATGACTCCGACTTTGTTTACATGTCAATTACCGAATAAAGCAGAACTTCCCTGTAATGGAGACATAGTGTGTGAAAAGGAACTTTTACCTTCTTGAAATCTTTACTCTGAATGAAACGGCAGGTGTCGCTGATCTGATACAGCTCCTCTAGATCTCCAGCTTGGCTGCCTGATTCAGCGGCAGTCACATCCACAGTGCGCTGCAGGACGGCCTCACTGCTACTGCTGAACGCCTCAGTCATGTTCTGTAAAGGAATAGGAACACATTCAGGGCCTAGAGAGAAAAAAGGAAAAAGGACAAAATAAAGTGTCAGTATTAAGAATTTAACTGCTGTAGCTTTGAGTCAGAACCATTTAAACCATCATAACATGACCTAGACATGATTATATCTGTTCTTTTTTAATTCTGCTACTGTTCTTCAGCCAAAAAGCCTTCATAGAATACAAAACACATGTCTGCATGCAAGAATACATTCAGTCTTCAACACTAAATGTAATTCTCTGAACTTGAATGTGATTTAAATGAAACACTGTTTTGATTTATGTTTATTGGTTTATTTGTAGAGAAACTTACCGATTCAGATTTCTTCACAGTGCCACTTATAGGAACCAGGAGTCAAGATGTCTACAATGCAAATATAGCCATTTTACTTATTATCCAAAACCACTAACCCTACACGTCTTCTGAGTTTTTAAATGTATTGTTGGTGGTAAAATAACGGTCAATCTGGGAAAAAAAAATGGTTTTTGGACACTATTTTGCTTCATATCACCTGTCTTGTATCCTCCCACCATAAACGGACTAAAAATAAACGGATTAAATTACAGTTTACACTAAAAACTTTATCACAATACTACTGTAAAACAACGTCTCAGACATCAGGTAGTGTATTCATATCCGTTGTATGCAATAACTTTGTTAGGAAGCATTAGAGAGCTTATTCTCCACAGACGTCTGGTTTCCACCACCACCGTGAACGATTCTGACTTGGTCGGTGTCTATAAAACGAAGAATTTCAGAACAAACCACTCAGAACGATTCTGTTGACGTGATCACCATTTAATTAGGCATACATTTAAAAAAAATCAGTGGAGTTCCCCTTTTATTAAAGGGAAAGAGACAACTCCAACCACAGACTGTCTATTTATGGGTCATTTTGAACAGTGTTCATAGATATAAAGCCACATATTGCCACCAACGTAACCATCAATAAGCCCTGCATGTAACTTAGGTTAGTGGACTGACGTTACAGCACTGTGAGGTGATGATGCATCGCTATTAACGAGCCACAGACAGAGACCACAGACACAAAGGGGCAAAACGATGTGCCAAATAAAAACAATCGACGGACGCAGACTGTAGTTTACAAAGTGTAATAGTTTCGTTTACGTACTAAAATAAAAACGTGCAGTCCTCTCAAACAGACTTCTCCCACGTGAGACACAGCGGCTCTTCCTCAGTTCATTCTTCTTCTTCAGCAAACTCAGCTCTTACTGCACCACACAGCAGCAGTGCTGCCCTCTAGTGTGAGTCAGACTCAGACTGAGGAGAGCGAGCGCGGAGAGAAGCTGCAGCTTTAATGTTGGAGTAAGTGGACTGTCTGATATCGAGGACAGTAGCACCCTCACTGGCAGCTTTGACTTTTTTGAGAATGTAAATTTTGAGAGCTTCCTCCTTCTTCTAGACTAGGTGTTAATGCGTCCAGCACACATCTGTTAACTGTACTCTGTAGTGAAACGATACTTGGTGAAGCAACGCTGGCGACACCTGCTGGCCAAACACGTGTAAATGCACCGTGAAACCCATCACGAAACCTAGAACCCAACAATTAGGAAATTCTTTGTATATATTTTCGTGGGAAGTGTGTAACATATCTGAATATGTCTACAATGTATAGACCTTCACATATGCGTCGCTAGGCCAGTTTTAGGTTGGGGGCGTGGAGGAGGAGGAGGAGGTTCAGCACAGCAGAGGCAGCGCCAGAGACCAGAGACTGACCACCACAACGTGAAAAGTGGAACCTCCGGCTCGGCCAATCATATCAGAGCTCGTAAGTTGTAAGCCAATCATACCAGAGCTCTTGAATTGTAAGCCAATCATGTCAGAGCACAGAATGCAGTGAACACATGAGGAGAAGTCATAAATCACCTGGAGCAGCTAGAAGCACAATCAGCCAGCAAGCCAATGACCATCGTTTTAATATTCATGTTCACAGTCTTTTACTGAACTACAGTTTCTGCAAACTGGCACTTGATCAAAGCTGAATTTTCTCTCTGAATACAAAACAGAATAAGAGAGCTGCTTTGCTTAGAAAACGAAAATGTATTTGTGTTCATTCAGACATCATCAGAAACGAATAAAAATACAGCTTTTATTGCAATGAGTAATACTGGCTTGTTAAATATAAAACAGAACACAAGCATCATTTCATTAAGACAGATTATAAGCATTATAAGCAACTTAACCTGGATTAAAAAAGTAAACCCAACAAATGCAATACATTAAAGTTTATGACAACTTTACACTTTGTAAACCACCACTAGTTAACAAATATTTTAAGTTTGGTTACACATAAAGATAAGATAATAGAAAAAAACCCACAAAACTAAACAGTCTCACAATTCATCAAAAATGAAAATACATGACAATTCATCAAACAGAAAAATACAATCAGACAAAAATACTGATGTTCCTTCCCACACAAACCATACTGTATTACAACCAAACCTATTACTCTCCAGCAGATGAGTAAAGTAACCTAAAGCCATACTACTGGTTAAACATTTACAAGCAAAATGTAACTGAGTAAACAGTGTAGCTTGCTTTCTTTACAAATATATGTGTGTAGAAGTAAAAAGCTATTATCATTTGAAAATACTCAGAAAAGTACAAATATATTAATTAAGCACAACTGAATAAATGGAACCAGTTACTGCTCACCTCTGCTGACCAGAGAGTGTTTAATCCTGTTTGACCCAAAACTCTAATGAAATGTATGCCAGTGAGGCTCTTGTATAAGAATGATTGACATGGCTGAAAAGTTAACCTGGTTAAAAAAAAGTAGAGCTCAACAAACGCAATACAATGAATTATTTTCAACATCAAAATGGTTTAGTTACAAATCAGTAAATAAGACTTTTTCATTTCAACAATATAGAATAATTGCAGAATTCCTTTAAAGACAAATCCAACAGATAAATATGTTTAAATTGTGTCCTCTTCTTTCTGTATTCCTTAAAATCTCAAATGAACAGTTACTGCAAATGATTACTTCTGAGAACTGCAACAACACCAGCTTTCTTCAAGGACCTGTAAGAGAAAATCCTCACGCTTATGTTTGTATATACAGTGATCAGCCATAACATTAAAACCATCTCCTTGTTTCTATGCTCATTGTCCATTTTATCAGCTTCACTTACTATATAGGTGCACTTTGTAGTTCTACAATTACAGACTGTAGTCCATCTGTTTCTCTTTGTTAGCCCCCTTTTACCCTGTTCTTCAGTGGTCAGGACCCCTATGAACCCTCACAGAGCAGGTACTATTTGGGTGGTGGATCATTCTCAGCACTGCAGTAACACTGACATGGTGGTGTGTTAGCTGCTGGAGTTTTTAAACACCTCAGTGTCACTGCTGGATTGAGAATAGTCCACCAACCAAAAACATCCAGCCAACAGGGCAGCGTTCTGTGACCACTGATGAAGGACTAGAGGATGACCAACACAAACTGTGCAGCAGCAGATAAGCTATCATCTCTGTCTTTGCGTCTATTAGGTGGAGCAACAAGGTAGGAGTGTCTAATAGAGCGTTCTGCAAGGGAGTGGGTGAAAATTTCTGAAACATGAATAAAAAGACCCCTAGCCATCTACAAGCTGGTTGTTCTTTTGCACTTTTGCACATGCCACAATTACTAATTTTTTTCTATTTTTAAGTTAATCAAATAGAAGTTAACTGGGCATTAACATTTGCAGAATCAACAAAAGATGTAATTGGGCCAGAAGTGCCTAAGCTTTTGCATACAACTGTATCATAACCCTAATTTATTTAAAATGCCTTTAAAACTCTAAAGGCTATTTTTGGTGAATCTTATGAAACTGACCTTTGTCTGTATTCTGCTTCAGTTCTGAGTAGACAGTATCTGCATCTGCGGTGGTCTTCCCTAACACAGGACAAGAGACACTCATCAATGCAAGGTTTTATCCTTGTATATTGGATTTTTTTTTGGGCAAGACTTTTGATCTTGCAAATCACTTACATATTCAGAAATTTTCTTTTGATCTCACCTTTAAGCAAACAGTCCCTGTCTTGCTTTTTCTTTTCCTTCTTCTTGGCTTTCAGTTCAATTTCAGCATAAGTCACATCGCTGGGTTCAACTGGATCATCTAAGAGAGAACAGAGTCTGATTTCATTCCCCACTGTAATTCTACTATTCTTTAAAAAAACTTCTAAAAACATAGACCTGAACTGATCACATGCTACACTGTTCAAACAAAGACAGCAGTAGCCAGCCAATCACAGTCCTGCAGACTAAAAAAATAAATATCATAAAAATGCAGATTTCTCTAGTGCCTTCAGTACCATCCTGCCTCTGTGACTGGAAACAAATCTAGTGCAAACCAGGCTGCTCCAGAACTGTGTATCAGAGATGGAGGTGAGCAGCACTGGAGCACCATGGGAAACTGGTGCTCTTCTGACCTCTTCACCATCTACACATCAAACCTCTAATACAACACTAAGCTCATGCAGAAGTTCCCTGATGACTCTTCCACTGTATTCACAATTGAGATGAGTCAGAGGACAGAAGGCTGGGATGGATTACTGACTGGGCCACTGGAGCCAGTGCCCAGGGAGCCTCAGACGAGAAGGCTTGAGGTAGGATAAGCCACTGCAGATGTAAACATTAGATGAATAATTCAAATGGGATGTTAGGGTAACCTTTATGGGGTTTGTCTGGTCATAGCAGACAAGTGGATGTTCTTCCACATGAGGACAGATATTTCCCAAGAATCCCACAGTGAAGACAGGACAGCTGGCATATGAACAAACACTAAACAAAAAGGAATGACTAAGTAAAACATACATAAAGTAAACAGGCTCTTGGTAGCTTTCAAAATTATTTCTCCAAACACATCTGAGCTGTGACCCCAACAACCCATTCACTAAAATACATGTAATACAGTATAGTACGCTGTTTTTTTACAGACCATTTTTTTTTACAGCTAGCCTTTCTAAGACATTACTGCATGTCCTTTTTCTCTTTTCACAGGTGCCTTTGTCCCATGAGTTGCTGAAAGCAATGTTACAATTGATGTAAGCAGCTGTGTAGTCCTCCATTCCTTGCAAGACATTGTCTGTCAGGTATTTAAATGTGTCTGCAGCTCCACGGAATCCGAAGGGCATCACCAAGACCGCTGGATGCCCAGAATGCTATGAGCTTCCTTGTCGATGCTGGTAGGGACACTTGTCAGTACCCTTTGAACAATGTATTAAAGTACATAATTCTGCCCAGTCGCTTGACCAGCTCATCCACCCCTGTCATTGGGTAGGGGTCAAACGCCAAAACTGCACTCAGCTTCAAGAAACTGATGCAGAATGTCTGTCCACTGTCTCTTTTGGGAACTAAAATGACTAGACTTCATCATTTACTACTTAAAGTCTCAAAAATGCCAAACTCTAGCACAATCTCTGTCTCTTTCTTCAAGTCAGGAATAAGGCATGCTGAAAGTCTGCAGTGAATGCCAGATGGGTTCTGTTGAAAGCAGCTTGATGTCATGCTGCATTACTTGGTTTTTCCGGGCTCTTTACCAAGAGGTCTCTTTGGGATCCTTTCTTGCAAGTCTTGCTGTTGGGTCTGAGAGGTGTATAAGGTCTGGGATCCTCTTCATCCTCAACCCATAGCTGTTCAGCTCTATTCTCTGGTCTGTCCACCTATGGTCTCAGCAAGTTGATGCAGAAGACTTGAGTTTTTTAAACTTGTCAGGTACAAAGAGTTTGTGGGTGACTAAGCCCATCTTCTGCTGTACCTCATATATGCCTTGCCATTTTGCTAGCAGTTGGTAGGAGGATGAGCACCTTTTAACCAGGTTTCTTTTCCCTTATGGCCTGTCATAAATGTGGCTCTCTCTCTCCTTTCCTAGTTGGTGAGGTGAACTGACACTCTGGTCATGACTTGCAATATTCTGCTATGTCCAGGTATTGCCTTGGCCATTAGAATCTGCTGGCTACCCCCGGCTACTGTGTTCTGCAGCCCTAAATGCTTCACCCAGGGGACAGACTGGCCAAGCTTAAAAACCATAGGCTTCAAACAGGAACCACTAACTCTTTCCCAGTACTGCTATGTCTGTACATTCTTCTCTCAATCATGAAAAAGTGTTCTTTGTCTATGGCCTTGCTGACCCCCTTTTCTGAGCTGACTTTCTCAGTTAAGGGCCTGAATATCCCATCACCTTTCTGCAACTCCACTACATTGCTAAGAATGGGGCTGAAATCTGTAATAGTGAGGTGTTGGAGCTGTTCTGTTACTGTGGTACCTATTATTTTGTCAAGTCCCTTGGTTCAAGTCTTTAGGTTTCTTGGCTTTGTCCATGTTTGCAACCATAATGATGTCTCCAAGAGGTTGCTTTTGCAGTCCTACTGTTTAGCTTGTAGCCTTGTTACTATTACTTTTCTGAAAAAAAGTCTACCATTATTGGTAGAATGCTTTAATATGGCTCAGTCTATGTTGTATGAAAAATCATCTACAAATGGACAATATTTCAGCCCACTGGCAGTCTGTTCAGGCCAAGGTGTCCCACCAAATTCAGCCTAAAGGCTGGCTGAAAGACTGAAGGAAGAAGAAAAATGCCAAGGGATTTACAAGGAAGTATTGATTCAGTCAGCACCAAAATGCATAAGTCCACCATCTGAAAGAGATACACATTTACCCTACATGCAAATCAGGAAGGAAAAACCTGCTGATCTCAAAAAATATAGATAGGCACCTGAAATATGATCACACATGTAGTAAAGATCACACATATGATTTGTTTGGATGAGACAAAGGTGGAGCTGTTTGCCCTCAATGCTGAACATAATGTCTGGTGAATACCAAAAAAACACTTTTGACAAAAGGAACATCTTTTAACTAAAAAAAAGCAAGGTGGAAGAAACATTATGGTTTCCACCCCAATTTCTGACCAGTTTGCCATCATCTGTCAAAAAGCTAAAGCTGAACTGGAAGTGGCCCTTGCAACAAGACAACAGCAACACTTTTTGCACAGCCACAAAAGAATTGCTCAGAAACAAAAGATAATTATGGAATGGTCATATCAAGTCTGTGAAAACTTGAATTTCATAGAAATGCTGGGGGTGGACTCAAACTGAGTAGTAAATAAAAAAAAAGGCTGTAAACATCACACACTTGGGTTCTGTAGGGAGAAATGAGAAAATATTTCTCAAAGTTGATGTAGGACACAATTAAAAAAAGATTTCTGCCAAATAGGGCAGAGATTTCAGCCTCAGCCATGAATTCTCCTAGACAAACACTAACAGTGGAAGGGGTTGTACTGCAGAGCTCTGTGACTTTCAGTGTGACACTGTTATAGGATGCCACCTTTCCAACAAGTCCATAAAACTTCTGTCCTGCTAGATTTGTCAACCATGAATGTTATTATCGTGAAGTGGAAACATCTAGGAGCAACAGTAGTGCAATAAGTGCATAAAAAGTTCAGAAAAGGTCAAGTGCATAAAAATGGTCTGTTCTTGGTTGTACTTCAGCAGTGGAGCAGTGTAAAGCACATTGCCACTGGACACTATAGAAATGGAAAGGTTTTCTCTGGGCTGTTGAATCTGGGTTTGGTAGACACCAGGAGAATGCTACCTGCACAAAGTGCCAACTGTAAAGTTTGGTGGAGGAGGAATAATGGTCTGGGTCATGTGATTTTGGGCCCCTTAGTTCCAGTGAAGGAAATTTTAATGCTGCATGACGCTTTGACATTCAAGAAAACGTGCTTCTGCACATGTGGTAGTGGTTTGGGAAGGGCCTTTCCTGTTTCAGCAAGACAATTATGAGTTCCATAAAGAACAGGTTTGCCAGGTTTAATGCGAAGGATTTGACTGTTCATATACTTTTGACCACATAATGTACTTTTTCCACAGCAGACAACTGCAGTTCTGACTTTTACGTGACTTATGTTTTGTCTGTAATTTCTTTATATTTATTCTTATTTTTTTAGACTCACAATGTTATGCTTTACTGGGATTGACACTTCTTTGGTCCTCATGTTGAGAGACAACAGCAAGAGACTGCTGCAAAATAAATAAACTGAAAAAAACCCCACCAAATTTTCAACTAAAAACACCTTAATGAACTGTCGTGGTCTTAGGCACCTACTTAATGTCACTAATAGCAATCCCCCTTGCATGTGAGGTATATATATGCTATAAGATATATGTAAAAATGAAAACTGTTATAATTTTTCTTCCTTTTACATTATTTCTTAAACCACTGCTCCCCTTGTTTTTTTTTTGTTTTGTTTTGTTTTTTTTGCTAAGCCTGTGAGTAAAGTGCATCACTTGGCCGCAGCATAGCATCATCATCATCATTATCATCATCATCATCATTATAATCATCATCAAACAAACAAACAAACAAATAAATGCCTGATACATAAGTTCTTACATTAGTTTTCACTGAGTGGTTTGCCCTGTGGGTAAGTGTAATGTGTTACCATAATGAGTGTTATGTGTTTTTTTTAAATAACGTATAGTAGGTCATACTTACCTTTACTGTTACATTTCAAGCTTTTCACCTTAATTTGGGAATATATCACTTCACTTGTCTTTGTCACTGCATTATCTAATAAAGAAATCAAATTAGTTCAACACGAAAACTAATTTAACAGAAAACAGATTCTGTTATTGCAGAGATGCAGTTTTTACCATTTCCTCTGAGTTTCTTTTTAGTAGTCACAACCTGTGCATAGGTTATATCACTGAACTGGTCTGTAGAATAATCTAAAACAAAAGAAGCCACTTATTAGAGAAGTCACTGTGTTCTTATGTTTACAAAGATAGTCTGTTGAAAAAAAGAGAACAACTATATCTGTGTTCCTGTTACAAACCATATCAACATTGCCAAATGATCAATGGCTACTAAAGAGCAAATAGCATTTTTTGTGAAAGGAGTTAACTAGTGCAAAAACTTAATGCTGGTTTGGTAGTTTAAACTGACCAGCCTGCAGTAGAGTTGATGCTGAGAGAGAGCTCTCAGGTCCAGACAGGCTCTGGCTCTGATCGGTGTTCTGCTGATTTCCAGCAGGTGGAGTTAAAGATCCTGCACAGTAATCCAGTTCTAAAAGTCAAAAATATATCTTACATACTTTTTTCAACTGCATGTATTTGTTAGAAAAGCTATTTAAAAATAACTACAAATTACAAATATAAATTACTTTTGTCTAAAATCTTCTTGTAACACCAAAACAGGCTCAGTATGATAATGAGCAAAAAGGTTAAACTCAGTCCCACCACTACTCCTGTTATGTGACTAGATCCAAAACCTGAGACTGAGGAAAGAAAGAAGCAATATATTGTATTTAAACATTTTGTTTACTGTACTGTTTAAAATAAATTATTATATTATTACATAATGAAACACAAAATTATCATGTATTCTCACTTCTGACTGAGATCCAGCTCTTTGATGACTCTCCTTTCTCTGAGTGTGTACAGTAATAGAGGCCTTCATCTGACTTTGAGACAGAACTGATGGTCATCTCTCCTGTAGTCTGGGTCTGAAGGAATAATCCATCTTTATAGAAATCAGCTGTGAGGTTTGAGGGCTTTGAGCGATATAAACAGCAGAGAGTCAGAGAATCTCCATCAGTCACAGGATGAACAGGGCTCTCCAGGATCACATCACCATCTGTAGGAAAGAGTGACAGAGTATAGTGTGGAGAGTACAGTAATGATATCAACACAAGCACTGATCTGTCTGATATGTAGCAATTATTTTGCACCAGAGGCACAGAACTGAACACAGGCTAAAAGAATATTTACCAACAGAATTCTGTATTGTTGAGCCAAGACATTAAAATGTGCTCTTTGTTAAATAATCTTTGATTGAAATAATTATTGTAAAAATAATAATTATTAGTATTAGTGTTGTTGATGTTCATTGAGACTATTGTAGATGCATTTCAGATGTATTTTATCTTTTTTTTTTATAAAAGCAATAAGCCACTCCAGGCCATATATTACACTAAATTACAGATATGAAATAACAGACTACCTTATTGTCAATTTATTGTCATAACAGAGATGAGGAATTAGGAATTATAAAGGCAATATAAACACGCTGTCCTTGATTTTTCACACGTGAACATCAGGGTTGGAAGGGTTAAATTATGTATTCTGAAACAGATCACTGATTACCTGTTAAAAACGTAACTATAATCTAATAAAAAGCATTACAATAATAAAGTAATGTAATCTGATAACTTTTTGGTGTTTTTGGATTGCTTGTCTCATTAGTCATATAAAAGTCAGATAAAATAAAGAGTTCAAACAAATTTCAACAAGACATCTTTAAACAACGCAAACAGGAAAACTGCACTGTTTTATGAAACAAAAAGACATATAAAAGGCGAAATATGATTGACAAAACTACGTGTAACCAGGTGTAATGTCTCTTTAGGAAGACCAATTGGTTAGTATGCACTTTACTTTACACTATAATATTGATGCAACTAAGAGTTAGTTATGTCTATAATACATGCTGTTAGTTTACCTCTTACCACTCAGTGCCTGCGGTCTTGTAAATACAGCGAATCTGTCTCATATGCCATGTAAATATGTAAATAGATATACTTTTATTTCTCTTGTACTTTATCTATCTATCTATCTATCTATCTGTCTATCTATCTATCTATCTATCTATCTATCTATCTATCTATCTATCTATCTACCTACCTACCTACCTACCTACCTAGTACAGACAGCTAGGAGTGCTGTCTCTTTAAGAACAGGCCCACTAATCAGTACATAAAACAGCTGCTTAAAATAGCCTTAAGTAGTCTGCATTTATGCCTGTTAGAATGACTTCTTTGGGGTTAAGCTGGTTTTCTCATTGTTGATGTGGCGAGTTCATCTGTTCAAGGTATGCTGCTGGTCCTGTTTTTCCTAGATTTTTACTTTACATGCAGAGTGGCTTTCATGTTTGAGTTTTTAAGTGTGGACACAGATGTGTGTCAGGCAATTAATGGCTGATCAATCCTCTGTGCCCTGATAGGTGTACTCCTGAGTTCATGCTATGATTGGAAAGGTATGTTTAGAGCATCCATGTGTTTTTTTATTGTTATATGATTTTGATAAATTGCTATGTGGTATTTATGTTCCCTGTTGTCACTGAGTGTTATCTGCAGCATCCTCCCTTGTAGAGGGTTAAAGATATTTTTTTATTTTTTTAGTTTTAAAGGGAACAACTGTTTAGCTGCTGTTTTTGCCCTTTTTGGTACTTTGTTTACATTCTATTTATTTATTTATTGTGAATACATACATACATACATACATACATCATCTAAACCGCTTATCCTTCTGGGTCGCGGTGGGGTGCTGGAGCCTATCCCAGCTGTCATTGGGCGGAAGGCAGGATACACCCTGGACAGGTCGCCAGTCCATCGCAGGGCAGACAGACAGACATACATACATACATACATATACAATCACACACACATTCACACCTAGGGGCAATTCAGCATGTCCAATCAGCCTGACTGCATGTCTTTGGACTGTGGGAGGAAACCGGAGTACCCGGAGGAAACCCACGCAGACACGGGGAGAACATGCAAACTCCACACAGAAATGACCCTGGTCGCCCGGCCGGGAATCGAACCCAGGCCCTGCTTGCTGTGAGGCGACAGCGCTACCCACTGCGCCACCGTGCCGCCCTATTGTGAATATTGTATTTAAATATTGGTTAGTGACTGAGTCACTTAGGGGAGCTCCATTGTACGTTCAGCCCCAAACCAACTGTTACTAACTCTCCCTTGTCCTTTTTAAACCTAGGTCCTAACTAGTGATTGGTGGTTGATGTGCATGAAGTCTTATACCCCCCTTTTTGCAGTTAGCCCACCATCTTTTTGGTTTGGTGACCAGAGTTTTTAAGATGTTAATTTATGTGTGATGGCTTCCTACTGAGCTTGCTTTTAATTAAGTAATAAAGCTTGTTGCCAGGTTTAGCTGGCACATCTCCATATTGTATATTTAATATTCTAACATGGTAAGCTAAGTGTAATAAAACTGGCTGGATTTTATACCTGGAACCCATGTCTCTGTCTTTTTCTTCCTGTACAATAAAGAACTCGTGTGTCACTGAAATAAGTAATTCTGCGGGTGAAATTCCCACAGTGGCTTACTTGGGGTTTACTCTTCTTAGGCATTGTAACTTGGTCCTAGTGACTCCTTTTAATGGTCACTCGGCTACATATGACAGTGGCATAGCCAGAATTTTCCCAGAGACATCGCTATAGTGAGGTTAACAAATCACCAACTAGCCAGCTAACTTCATTGTAGCTTTCACAGAGAGAAATTTTGAAACACACTGCTGACCTGTCCTAGTTAACTTACTATAGCAACTGACAGCAGAACACAGTGGGTATTGGTTAATTAACCAGAATCCTACCTTCTACAGCACTAACAGCAGATGTCTTGGGCAAATAGTTGAAGACTTTAATTTTCTCATTTCTGTGATAAACTTAGTCTTCTAATGTAAAAGTTGTATTTTCTGGGACACGACTCTCCAGTCAGCTTGGATGACAACAGACATGTTCATGTCACCTGTGACAGTTCACATGTCGAACACGTCGAACAGAATAAATCCAGTTAAAATGTAGTTTTTTTAGCATCTGAAAAATTGCATCTGGTCTTTTTTTACAGTAACTGTAATGGAATACAGTCACCTTTTTCTTGTTTCCTTATGTAACGTTGTTACATGTATTCCATTACTACCCAATCTTGATGAACACTCACCACCAGAATATCCGACGTGTGCATGAGAAGACAGAAAACACATTTGTAGTAAAATTGTCTGTTTTATATTTACTGCTAAAATACAGTGAAATCTAGAATTTTTTTCTATGCATCAAAGTAATGGAAGGAGGCGATATCCTGCCATTAGGAAAATATCCCAGTGCTCTGCCACCAGTGCACGTTTGGCTCTTAAAGTGAATGACAGGAGGTCATTTGATTGGATATCACTGGAACAAGCCTAACCATGTCTGTATTCAGTCAAACTCTGCCCCTGTTTACACCTGCACTGGTCTGCTATGGGTTAGCACTTGCACCACTGATCTCAAAAATACCAACTGTATATTTGCCACACTCAGACACACCAGCACTGTGGATCAGCACTTGCTTAATGATCATGAAAATATGGCCTTCTGACATCTTTGACATTTGTTGCAATGTTTCCAGTGTAACGATACTGTATCTTACGCATCATGAGCAATTTTGATTTATCTTATAAATAAATTAAGCTGATCTTTAGTCCTGTACCAGACTCCTATGAGTAATAAAACTAATATAGACTCACTGTGCACTGTGATGTTGACAGGAGAACTTCTCCCTCCAGAGTCAGACTGACACCAGTAAACTCCAGTGTGGGATGTGGAGATGGAGCTGATGTTGCATGTAGATCCTGTAACTGATCTTCTGTCTGATAAACAATCTGACATTTTCCCACTGTTTGTGTATCGTCTCACTCTCCATCCAGTAGACTCACTCTGTCCCTCACAGCTCAGAGAGAGACGGTCAGTAGTGAAGTGTTGAGTTCTGCTGGGACTGATGATCAGAGAGACAGGAGGAGACGTTCCTGAAAAATGGAGAGAAGACATGAACTGCAGCATATTTCTAAATACTAACATAACTAATACTGAACAAATGAACAGTTTACTCCTAGAACAGGACACATCTGCTTTATTAGTACATCTTGTAGGTGCTCAACTTCCATACACAATTTAGTGTTAGTCAGATGGTGGACAAATTGTGTATATAAGTTGGGCTACAATAATACAGTAATTACATACTTGCAAAATGCACCTATTATTAAGCAATAACATACAAGCGACCTACACATCTCTGCTACAAATGAAAACTAACTTTGTTCTCAGCACCATCTGTTTACAAACAATTCAGCTGAAAATGGGGCGCGCAAACACCTGACCCCATAGGCAGGGTGTAACTGTAACAGACTGAGGGGCTAGTTGTAGCAGTTACTAAAATGTCTGATGAACTTCTCCAAATGAAATTTAATTTGACATAGTTCTACATTATTTGAACCAGCCGAAGTTTCTAAACTAATGTATATAAAGATATATTCATCAGACTAAATATAATTAGTGAAAAGAGAGTGGTCAGACATGGCCACAATTTATTTTTGACCACAAATTAGAAAAGTAAATATCAGCACGATGATATTTTAAAAAATATATATTACATTATATAATATATATTATATAATATAAATTATGTGACTTATACACACAACTCAGTAATCAAAAAATACATAAGACGAAAACAATACTTTTATGGTACAAAAACGGTCATCAGGGTGAATCCTAAGAAATATCTGTCCAGTTGCGGTCAAGACTTACAGATGACGTTGCAATGATAATATGAGAAAATGACTAAAAGTATGTTCTACTTGAACCTGTGAAACTGCATAAAATATCCAAGCCCATGTTACTTTGTTCCTGGCTTTCCCTACATCTGATTAAATGACAACAATAAATTCACCAGTTCTGGGTCTCCTCACCAGTGATCCACAGTGGCTGTGTGTTGCTGTTCTCAGTGTGAAAGGCTGGTTCTCCTCTCTTTGCTCTGCACTTATAAACTCCAGAGTGATTCAGAGCAGCAGGACTGAGAGTGAAGGAGCCTCTGGCTTCTCTTCTGCTGTCTGAGAGGAGCTCCTCATCATCTCTGTACCAGCTGAACGTCCAGCCTGTAGAGGAGTCTCTAACCTCACAGTGTAGAGTCACTGAGTCTCCTTCAGTCAGCCAGCTCTGCAGAGACGCACTCAGTACTGCCTGGGCTGCACCTGACAGAGAGCAAATGCAGAATAGAAATAAATCTCATACAGAATAATAAGATTATTACAGAAAATGAATAAGAACAAAACCAAACACTCACCAGACACAGTGAGTGTAACAGCATCACTGATCTCTGAGCTCTGAGAGTCACGTTTCCTTTCTCCTCTGCAGGTGTATTTATCACTGTAATACTCTGTAACTGAGCTGATACTGATCTCCTGTGTGGTTCTGTTTGTGCTGAATGGTTGATTATTCTTAAACCAGCTGAATTTCCACTCAGTGTCTCCTCCTGACTGTATGTCACATCTCAGAGTGACAGTCTCTCCTTTAAACACGAGTTCATCAGGTTTTATGGACACCACAGCTTTAGGACTGCCTATAACAAAATTATCTGCTGTTAGTAAACTAATAAACTAGAGGGAAACAGAGTCATTTAAACATTTACTAATGACTTGTAAAGGACTGATGTAAAGTTACAGTGGAAACAGTGCAGCAATCTACTGTATACCTTAAATAAAACAGTTTGCTATAAAAAAGTACATTCTGGGAAATGCA
Organism: Colossoma macropomum; assembly: GCF_904425465.1. Classification (NCBI taxonomy): domain Eukaryota; kingdom Metazoa; phylum Chordata; class Actinopteri; order Characiformes; family Serrasalmidae; genus Colossoma; species Colossoma macropomum. The sequence continues at coordinate 35,593,747 of NW_023494805.1, forward strand.
GGTCTACATGTTGTACTAGGTGATAAACAGTCCTATGTTGTGAAAAATAGTGCATTCTGCATGTATTACAACAGCATTGCTCCGTATTAAAAGAGTCCAGGTACTAAACTGAGCTGCCTGCAGTCCAGACATGTCACCACTGAAAATATTTGGTATATTATCAAATGAAAAATACGACAAAGGAGACCTCAAACTGTTGAGCAGCTGAAATCATATATCAACAGGAAAGGGAAAACATTTCACTTTCAGAACTACAGCAGTTTGTCTTCTCAGTTCCCAAACACTTACAGAGTGTTGTTAAAAGAAGAGGTGATGAAACACAGTGGTAAACATGGCACCGTCCCAACTTTTTTGAGATGCATTGCTGCCAACAAGTTCTAAATCAGTTAATGTTTTTCATGAAATGGTAAAATTCCTCTCTTTCAACATCTGATATGTGTTCTATGTTCTATTGTGAATAAACTATGGGTCTATGAGATTTGCAAATCATTTCTTTCTGTTTTTATTTACATTTGCTGACATTTTACACAGCATCCCAACTTTTTGGAATTGGGGTGGTACATTTTTCCCCAAATCAGTATCTGAATCAAAGTAGATCAGAGTGTATAACCAGGGGTTAAGCAGAGCCAGAGTGCCCTGAATCAGAGCTTGTGTGAACACAAACAGTGGTCCTGTTTCATGTAAATGCTTTTTTGCTAAATTGAACAGGCTGGCATAACTACAATGCCTACTGTTGCTAAAAGAACTAGGCACATCTCAGCCTCAAGACTTTGGGCAGAGGTGGGAAAGGGGCAGACTTTTTAGGGGCCCGGCCATGTCGTTGTGTGGGCCTGCCTGTCACTGACCCACCAAATGTGAGCACGTGTTAGGAGTGTTCCTTAAATAAAACACTAATAATAAAAGGTATCATTGCTTAAGAAATTCATTCGTGTACATCTGTGGTTGGGGTGGAGCAGGCTTTCCCAAATGCAGGGAGACATTCACCCATAAGAAAAAAGCAATCTCCAGAAAAGCGATCTCCTAAATATCTCTGTGGTGTCTCTTAGACAACAGTGAGATAAGATAAGACAGAAAGACAAAGGAGAGTCCTGCTGTTCAGGTATTTCTCCTGAACAGAGGCCTCAGTAATCTCACATCTGTCTCCTCTTGAGTTTTAATAAAGATCTTAATAAAGACACAGTGTTCTTAGATCTGCTGAGATAATAACACTATGTTTATCTGCAACTGAACTGTTTAAACCAGTAAAACTTCCATCCAGCAGATTCATCCAGCCTGCACTCCAGAATCACTGCACTGAGTTTTCTGTCAGTGCAGCTCCTCTAAGGCTTGATGTGAGTTTAGGTTTGGGTTTCACTGCTGTTGAAGATCAAGCACAAAGTCCATGAAATCACACACTGCTTTCAGAGTCATTACCACAATAATCACCTTCAACACAGATACAAACTCTCTCAGACTCTGACACACCAAGCACACTGTTGGCCATGAGCCGCTGCCAGGACGTTGGGAGAGTCAGTGGTTGACTGTTGCCTGTGGTTCGTGTGGCCCAAACAAATCACCAAACACTGCTAACAGGGTTTTACTTTCAACTTGACAGTCTAGGTTCAGCCTAAACATTAAACACTAAGACATTCAGACAGTATATTGTTTACTCCTAACACTGTCAGAAAAAAGGAACTGTCCATATATTTTCCCCTTTTGGCTGTTTAGAACAATATCAAGATTTGTTACGAAAACATGAACATAAAATAGGCATAAAACATCGTGGTAGTGCCCAACTCTATTTTGCAGTTCTGGTGACACAAAAAAACAAAATCATTTTTAGAAAGTATATCTGAGGTGTGTTTGTTCTAATTTCAGGGAGTCTTTGTACTCAGTATAAAATGAGACCAACTGATCCAGACAAGAGAGCCTTTAGTGCTAATCAGATTACTGTCAGAAATCATGAAGAAACTTCACAGTCATTTGACAGCACATCACCTCCATCTGTAAAAATATATTCTCTCGTCATAAAATCGTCATAAATTGGTAATCAATTACAAATTTATGTTATTATATTATTAATTGAATAATACAATTAGACATGCACACTTAATAATAATTAATTATATTATAATAATATAAATAATACTTAATTAAATTATGAATTCATACTGATTTGCCTGAGAAACAATTTCTATCTTAAAAATTTAAAGTCAGAATTAATAAAATTCAATTATTCACTACTTCTGTTACACTGCTACTATTCCACCTTGTGCATATGATCCTGTCCCTCTTTACCCATCTAAACATCAAACACGCACTGTATCTTCCACTTTCTGTCTGTCAACAAACTCTAACTAAACTTTTAGCTGTCTCACTGTGTCTTTTTCTAATGTAGTCAGAGTTGAGCTCCCTGAACTCACTGGAGGAGCATCTAAAATACTGTGTGTTTAAAAGAGAAATTTCATCTTATTATATGTACAAGATAATAATATTTTCGCACCTCAAATCTTCTATTCCCTTAAACCTCAGGCTTATTATTAATTAATAAGTTTATTATTCAGTAACTACTATAAAGCTAACATGTAAGTTATTGTAGTTATGAGAGCGAGTAACTGAAGTCAGAGACAATCCACAGTTCCTTTGTTTAAAGGATTAACTGTTAATGACAGAAATAAAGAGAGAAAGATGAGACTCACCTGATACAGTCAGTCTAACAGCATCACTGGTCTCTGAGTAACGCAGCTCTGTTGACTTTGTTCCCTTACAGCTATAATCACCTTCATCAGACTGATCAACATTAGAGATTTCATATTTCTTCCTCCTTTCAGCTTCACTGAGACGTTTATTATTCTTAAACCACTTGTAACTCCAGACATCTCCACCTTCTATGTCACATGTGAGAGTGACTCTCTCTCTGATGAACACATGCTCAGCTGGCTGCACTTTCACTTTAGCCTTTGGTCTCTCTTGAAACTTGTAAACTCTCTCTAAGAAATGAAATAGTATTTATCAAAAAGAAAGGAAAATCATGACGTACCTGTAATCTTGACTGGATCACTGTAATCTGTGTAGGTTTCTCCTCTGCGTGCTACACATTTATACTCTTCTGTTCCTGTATTAGACACTGTTATATTGATTGTGTTGGTGTTTTCATCAGCAGTCAGTTGTGTTGATTGAGTGTTTTTGTACCAGAGAAACTTCCATCCAGTGAGTGAGAGCTGCAGTTTACAGATCAGAGTAACAGTGTCTCCAGTGTAGATGGTGCTCTGAGGCTCCACCCTCACTGCTGGTTTGAGTTTTTCTGTTGATGTGAAATGAAATTATCAGAGCTGCTTTCACCTTTACTGAGGCTGAAAAGGTGAATGTATGTAAAAGAGTTGGTTCTCATGAGTTCAAAATGGCTGTTTTTGCTAGGTAGTAGGTAGTGAATGGTACATTTTGAAACTAACGATATTTACATATCACTTCAGATTCCTTTATTTAAAAAAGTGAGGTCATTTAATGTTTTCATGATATGGAATTTTTAATATTTGCTTTCCTAATTTCCAATTGGAATATAGATTTCTGCTGGGTTCATGAATTAAGTACAACAACGACACACCAACCAACACCAAAGGAGCTGTAGGTTCTTTCAAATAAGAAGCTCTATAACAGTATGGGACAGATACAAGTGCAGCAGTAAGAAACACAGATAAATTTAAACCCTGTAATAAAACATTTAATTACCACAACTATGACCGTTATAGAAGCATCAACACTCAGACATGAACTTTCCCTTCCTGATGCTGAAGAATTACTACATTCCAGTTTTCAGATCCATCACTGCAACTGTTCTAGCTTATCCTTCTCATTCCAAACGTCCAGCATACTGGACATTTTTTCCAGGTATTGCAGCTCTACAGAAGCAGGTATGTCACCACACTCACTTTTATGTGTTTCTACAGAACTCTGTCTTTCTATTGGATGATTATTTAATGTATTGTTTTCCTTTTTTATCTTGTTATAAACAAAGCAAACATGGCAGCTGGTGAGAAAGATGCTCAGCGCCAAATGAAATACTTTTTCTAAATGATGCTTTATTTATTTCAGACATGTTTTATATGTATGTGCTTCTAAAAGGTTCCTGTTGTGGAAGGTAGAAAAAAGAAAATAATAGATATTCAAGACAGCATACACACATTTTGAGATAAAGTTTAATGCCCAGTAATCAGGACATTCGGACTTTGATTAGTGCAATAGACTCACATTACAAAACACAATCATTTAGTATTTTTATTACAGGTATAATCTACGTATTTAGGAGTGACAGTAGATGATGAAGTGTGAATTTGGGGAAAACATTGTTTCTTTGTGATTTCAGTTGATCTTGTTGTCAAGTAAACTGGACATTCGAATAATTAATGGATAATGAAATTAATAAAAATAATATACGTATTAATGTCACAATAAGAGACCAAAACAAAATCTAAACACTTCATGTATTTCAGAAAAATTATTTCTGAAACACAAATGGTATTACGGTCTACGACACTGGGCTAGCGTATAAAGTGTAATATGTGTAATATGTATAATATTGCATATAAATCTATGTAATATCTGATAAAGCTTTTAATGTTTTCTGAGTTTTTCTTCAGTGACCTTGATCATTTCAATCATTTGTTCATTCTGGATAAGGTCATGTAAAGCAGTGTACTTGTTTTGCGTTAAAAACTTTATTATTATTACTACACACACACACACACACACACACACACACACACACACACACACATATATATATATATATATATATATATATATATATATATATATATATACATATATATATATATATATTATACACATTATACACACACACACACATATATATATATATATATATATATATATATATATATATATATATATATATATATATTATACACATATATTATACACATATATATATATATACATATATATATATACACATATATATATATATATATATATATATATATATATATGATTATGAAAAAACAAGGACAAAGAAAAAGTTCAATGTTTGATTTGTGTCTTGTTATGCTGGTGTTAAGAAATCATTTTTTTTTAAAACACTCACATTTCATGCTGCTGAGTTCAAATGTCAAGTGTACTGGACACTGAATTTTATGTCTCACAGAAAATAAAACAAGAATTAATGTAATATTTTATTTATTACGCAGCAGAGAACATATTTGAAAATAAATGCTAAACAGTATTTAAAAACAGGAAATAATTTTGTTTTTAATAATTACAGTCATTCTCAGTCATATCATTTATTAAAAGAAAATAGAAATCATGATGTACCTTTGACTGTAATCTTGACTGGATCACTGTAATGTGTGTAGTAGGTTTCTCCTCTGCATGCTACACATTTATACTCTTCTGTTCCTGTTTTAGACACTGTTATACTGATTGTGTTGGTGTTTTCATCTACAGCAGGCAGATGATCTGTTTGAGAGTTTTTGTACCAGAGAAACTTCCATCCAGTGAGTGAGGTCTGCAGTTCACAGATCAGAGTAACAGTGTCTCCAGTGTAGACGGCGCTCTGAGGCTCCACCCTCACTGCTGGTTTGGGTTTTTCTGTTAATGTGAAATGATGAAGTTATCAGAGCTGCTTTCACCTTTACAACATAAACACTAGTTTAAGTGAAGCAGGAACAAACACAAATTAATTTAAACATCGTAAAATATTTAATTTTTTACCACGTCTAGGACTTTTAAACAATTTGAAAGATCTGTCCCTTTCTAATACTGACAAATTACTACATTCTTTCAGTGATGGACAGTAACAAAGTAAATGTAATTCGTTACTGTACTTAAGTAGTTTTTTAGTGCGTCTGTACTTTACTGGAGTATTTCCATTTTGAGCGACTTTTTCTTTCACTCCACTACATTTCAAATGCAAAGGTCTTACTTTTTACTTCACTACATTATGAGAAATCTGTCGTTCCTTTTGGCTTATGTGTGTATAAAAAGATAACATTTTTCAAAGTCAAAACAAAAGAAGCGTGAAGGAAGAACACCAATCAGGGTACAGGGCACTTTGTTTTGAGCTTGTTTTGACCTGTTGGACATACCGACCCAGTGCAAGCATATGGTTCAACGTCAGCACAGCAGCATAACATTTTGGGAGGGTCTATTCCTACATAAATGATGGAACTAACCTAACTTTGTGTAAATAGACCACAATATAGAAATATGTACACATATGCAGTTGTGACTGACGTGTCTTTTTTCTGAATTTATACAAACACTAGTTCATGTTATGGTAAATTTGCTTTTGCTAGTTTATGTTTATGAACAGATACTTACAGATGCACTATAATAAGGGAAAACTCATTTGTGAACCTGTTTAAAGCAAGTTTTTATTAAATTTAAACTTATTTTTATTTAAATTAAGTTGCAAATAAATCTTAAACCAAAACTTTGCTTGTTCGCAAAAAGTTATTTCATGGCCACTTGGTTCTACCTAATGGAAATTGTTTGCCTTCAGCGTTTCGTGCTATTAACAATTTTAATAGACATCAGCGTCAGACTAATTAATGACAAGAGGCTTGTTACAAAAATGGTAACAGGACATTAGAGTTGTAATTAATCTTTTAGTACTTTCAGGTTGGATACTGAAGTACATTTGAAGGCAAATACTTTTGTACTTTTACTCAAGTGAAGGTCTAAAAGGAGGAACTTCTACTTTTACTGGAGTAATATTTTACCATGGGTATCTCTACTTTAACTCAAGTACATGGTTTGTGTACTTCGTCCACCAATGCATTCATTCGTATTGTTCCAGTTCAGACAGTGTATTAGAGTCACTTATTGCAGGTGAAAGGAAATTTGATTCTAGTTTTCAGATCATTCACTACTGTTTCAGATCATTGCAACTGTTCGAGCTTATACAGAGAACCTCATCACTCTTAAAACATTTCTTCGTACTGCATCTTCAACTTTGTCTCTAAAATGACTCTAATGAAAGTCTCTAAGATACAGTGTGTTTTAAAGAGAAATGTGCCGATCCTCTTCTATAACTTCTTAACTTTATGTAAAGGATGATATTTGTACAGTAGTAATGCTCCTCGCCCTGTGACGGACAGGTGACCTGTCCAGGGTGTTTCCTGCCTTCTGCCCTTATATTAATAGTATTCAATAGTACTAATACTATTAAAACTGAAGTATACTCTCTGAATGTTTGAAATATTCCTTCTGAATATATGTGACAGCTTTTAATAAAATGGAATAATGTGGAATAATTACATTTTTTTCCACTGTCATTCTAAATCAAATCCTTTTTACATACCTCTTACTGTAACTTTGATTAGATCACTGTAATATGTGTTGTAGTAATCTTCATGTGCTACACATTTATACTCTTCTGTTCCTGTATTAGACACTGTTATACTGATTTTGTTGGTGTTTTCATCAGCATTCAGATGATTTGACTCTGATCCATCCTCACTGCTGGTTTGGGTTTTCTTTTGATATGAAATGACAAAGTTGTTGCTTTTCTTTTACAAGCAGTAGTTCTAGTATTTTAAGCACATTCTTTGTGTCTACACAGGATTTTTATTATGCATGATTGGTGGAAAAGTTACAGTGGTTGGGTGTTTTCTGTATAGATTATTTATATTACACATTCCTGACTGAAGGTAACAGACACTGGGTTCACAGAGAACCATCATCATCATTATCATCATCATCATCATCCTTAACCCCTTAGTCCAGATAGGGTCGAGGTAGCAGTTGAGAAAGCAGAGAATCCCAGAGGACCCTGTCCCCCGCAACTTCCTCCAGCTCATTCCCGGGGACCCCAAGCCGCTCCCAGGCCAACTTGAAGATATAATCCCTCCAGCAGGTCCTAAGATGACCCTAGGGTCTTGTCCCAGTAGGCTGTGCCTGGTACACCCCCACCGGGAGGCATCCAGGGGGCGTCTGGTTCAGATGCCTGAACCACCTCAACTGGCTCCTCTCAATGCAGAGGAGTAGCGGCTCTACTCCAAGCTCCTCACGGATGACCAAGCTCCTCACCCTATCAAGTAGAGTGTAGCCTGCCACCCTGCGAAGAAAGTTCATTTCTGCTGCTTGTATTTGCAATCTCATTCTTTCGGTCATTACCCACAGCTCATGACCATAGGTGAGGGTCGGGATGTAGATCAACCGGTAAACAGAGAGCTTCGCCTTATGGAGTAGCACCCCATACTCCCGGAGGACCTCCCACAAGATATCTCTGGGTACACGGTCGTAAGCCTTCTCCAAATCCACAAAACACATGCAGACTGGGTTGGCAAACTCCTATGCCCCCTCAACAATCAGTGAGAGGGTGAAAAGCTGGTCCATTGTTCCATGGCTGGGACGGAATCTGCATTGTTCCTCCTCAATCTGAGGTTCAACTATCGGTCGAAGTCTCTTTTCCAGCACCTTGGCATAGACTTTCCCAGGGAGGCAGTGTGATACCCCGGTAGTTGGCACACACCCTCTGGTCCCCTTCCTCAAAAATAGGGACCACCACCTTGGTCTGCCAGTCCAAAGGTGTGTTTCCTAAGGTCCATGCAATATTGCAGAGGCGTGTCAGCCATGACAGCCCCACAATATCCAGAGCCTTAAGCATTTCTGGATGAATCTCATCCGCCCCGGTGCCTTGCCACTGAAGAGCTTGCCAACTACCTCAGTGACCTCCACCAGGGAAATGGAGCTTGACACGCCAGAAGCCTCTGGCCCTGACTCCCATGAGGGAGGCATGTCTCTCGGATTAAGGAGTTCCTCAAAGTGCTCCTTCCACTGACCGACAATATCCTCATTTGAAGTCAGAGTTTCTCCACCCCTGCCGAATACGGCTTGGGCGAAGCCACCGCAACCTCTTCTGAGTCACCGGACAGTTGTCCAGAACTTCCTCGAGGCTGACCGAAAGTCTTTTTCTATGGCCTCACCAAACTCCTCCCACGCCCTGGATTTTGCTTCTGCCACTGTTTCTGCTGCCACCTTTTTTGCATGTTGGTACCTAGCTGCTGAGTCGGGAGTCCTCCGGGCCATCCAGTCCCTAAAGGCCTCTTTCTTCACCTTGATGGCCTCCCTCACCACCAGTGTCCTCCAGGGGGTTCTTGGGTTACTGCCCTGACAGGCACCCACAAGCTTTTGGCCACAGCTACGCCTGGCAGCTTCCACAATGGAGGTTTTGAACAGTGTCCATTCAGACTCCATGTCCCCCACCTCCTCTGGGACATGAGAAAAGCTCTCCTGGAGGTGGGAATTAAAATCATTCCAAACAGGGGCCTCCGACAGTCGTTCCCAGCACACTCTCACTATTTGTTTGGGCCTACCAGGTCTGACCAGCAGTCTTCCCTGCCATCTGATCCAACTCACCACCAGATGGTGATCGGTTGACAGTTCAGCACCTCTCTTCACCTGAGTGTCCAGAACATATGGTCCCAAGTCTAATGAAATGACAACAAAGTCAATCATTGACCTCTGACCCAAGGAGCTCTGGTACCATGTACACATATGAACATCCTTGTGTTCGAACTTGGTGTTGGCGTTATGGACAATCCATGCCTAGCACAAAAGTCCAATAACAAATCACCATTCGAGTTTAGATCGGCCAGGCCGTTCTTCCCAATCACACCTCTCCAGGTCTCCCAGTCATTGCCAACATGAGCATTGAAGTCTCCCAGTAAAACTATGGAGTCTGTAGGCGGGGCCCTTTCCAGAACCCTGCCCACTCGCTCCAAGAAGGCTGAATACTCCAACCTGTTGTTTGGTGCATAAGCACACAAAGCCAGAGTTTTCCTCTCTGTGATTTTAATTCGCATTGAGGCGACCCTTTCGTCCACTGGGACAAACGCCAACTGCATGGCAGCCGGCCGGGGACTCGTGAGTATCCCCACACCTGCCCAGGACCTCTCACCCTGTGCAACCCCTGAGTAGGAGAGGGACCAACCCCTATTAAGGAGTTTGGTTCCAGAGTCGACACTGTGGGTGGAGGTGAGCCACACTATATCTAGTTGGTACCTCTCAACCTCCCGCACAAGCTCTGGCTCCTTCCCCCCAGAGAGGTTACGTTCCACGTACTAAGAGCCAGTTTCTGCCGCAGGGGTCTATGCTGCCAAGGGCCTCCCTGCCATTTCCTACTGCCTGCACTGATTCCCCATGATGGACCTTGCAGGTGGTGGGCCCACATGATCCCCCAACATTGCCTCTTTGTGCTGAGCTCGGCCGGGTTACGTGGGCTGCCCAGCCACCAGGCGCTCGACAAGGAACACTGCCCCCAGGGCAGGGTACACGGTCTTCTGTGTCCTTTTTTTATTGAGGATTTTTGGATCAAGTTAGTCTGGGTCTTCACTCCAGACCTGTTCACCCTGGGAGACCCTACCAGGAGCGTATTGCTCCCGATGACTTAGCTCTGAAGATCCCTACAGAGAGAATGAAAATCATTCATTCCAGTTTTCAGATCAATCACTGCTGCTGTTCCAGCTTATACACAGAACCTCATCACTGAACAGCCATCTACACATGTAACTGTATCTTCCACTTTCTGTCTGTTTAATACAAAATATTAGTTGATGAATTCAGCATTTGCAGTCATACATAAAAGCCGGAACAACTTGGTCAAATTACGTATTTTTGTTAGTCTAAATATGGAAACTAAACTGAAAAACAGCCCAATCTGAATGAATTAGTTTTTATGTCCCCAGTATCAATGTATTAAAATATATGTCCATATTCAGCCAACAGCAGCTTAGCCCCACCCATTCCTGCCAAAGTTATAAGGAGTATTTGATCCTGGACTGTTTGTTGAAAAAGGTACAATCCAGGGCAGCCAATCAGAAAAGAGGACTCAATAACTATAAATTAAATAAACTATAAAAAAAATAAATAAAAAACTAAATGGAGTGAAAATTAAATCATCCAAAAACAAAATAACACAGAATCTACAGTTCAGGGAGCTCATCCAGTTGTGTGCAAAAGTTTGGACACTAAGTGAAAATAAGCAAACATGTGTAAAGCACAACTGCTGTTTATTTCCTGAATTTAACATTTGGGGGAAAATAAATAAAACATGAAATGGTTTGTGCAAAAGTTTTAGCACATTTTAATTTTTTTTTATGTTAAGCTAAACAAATCAATAGAAAATTATGCACTAAAATTTACAGAAAAATATTTAAGTGTGTTCTCTGTGAAGCATGTGTTCACTTACTTTCACTTAGAAATCAATTGTTTACATATACCTGTATTTTGTATAAAACTTCACAGTTTATTTACAGACAGAAAGTGGAAGATGCAGTTAGAGGAAATGAATAGATGTGATGCACAGTGAAGAGGTTCTGTGTATAAGCTGGAAGATTAGAATTGAAAACTGGAACTACATACTTTCTCTTAACTGGAATAAATGATTCTGACTCTCTCTGTGAACCCAATGTCTGTTACATTCAGTCAGAAATTCATAATAACAGTAAAGCAGAAACCATCAAACCACTGTAACCTTTTCACCACAAATGCATAATAGAAATTCTCTGTAGAAGCATGTGCTTAAATGCTAGAACTACTGTTTATGTTGTAAAGGTGAAAGCAGCTCTGATAACTTCGTCATTTCACATTAACAGAAAAACCCAAACCAGCAGTGAGGGTGGAGCCTCAGAACGGAAGTTTGTTTGGATCAGAAACTCTCAGTCAGTACATCTGACTGCTGATGAAAACACCAACACAATCAATATAACAGTGTCTAATACAGGAACAGAAGAGTATAAATGTGTAGTCTAATCAAGGTTACAGTAAGAGGTCCAAAAAGGACTTAATTTAGAATGACTAGAAAAAGTGGTGACACTTTATTTTGATTGTTCCTTTTTAGATGAAATAAACACTCAGCAGACTCTCAGTAACACAATAGCAACATATCAATGATGTAGCAGCAGTGAATACATTCAGTACATTATGAAGAGACTCAATTAACTGCGTAAATAAACATTGTTTATAGTCTGCTGGATTCAGTTGTTTTTCACTTTATTTGAAGTGTCCAAATTCTTATATGTAGATGTTTAACCTGAGAGGTCACTGAACATGTAACAGGTCTAATACAGACCATCTCAACATCCTCAACAAGCTGTTATAGACACACTGCTGACACCATTGCGTAAGTGGAGTTTAACTGGATTAGGTTTAGGGTAAGGTTAAGGTTAGGATTAGGACCAGGGCGAGGGTTAGGATTAGGTTTTGGGTTGAGGTTTGGTTTTTCATCATTTACTTCATATTACATATCAACAATACGTCTACATTTTGTAAGTAATGTATCAACAGTGCATTTTCAAGATATGTATTTCAGTGTATTCAGATGCTGCACTACCACAACTTCACTGATATGCTGTGGATGTGTTACTGATAGCATATTAAGAGATTATTAATCATCTACAAAGGACCAAAGTGTTCTAAAAAAATTAATGTATACCAGTGTCTGGTAAAGAAACAGAAGAGTATAAATGTGTAGTACAGAGAGAATCCTTCAATATATATATACATATACAGGCTACATGTTATAGTATCTATGAAATGTAAAGAATAGGATGTGTACACAAAGGAAATAATACAGTAAATGTAGATGATCTACCTTGAGTTTGTCCACAGTGGATGAGAACAACCAGCACTAAAGCAGAGAGAGAAAAAGAGGACATAAAATATTAATGTAAAATATTAGCTGCACTCTTCACTGCTACAACTGCATTGTACCACTACAAAGAGATGTAAATTAACTGTCTCTGTCTTGGTCTCAGAGAAAGGATTGTTCAGTTTGAAGTTTCATATATACAATGTATGTGTGAATGTGATTATATATATATATATATATATATATATATATATATATATATATATATATATATATATATATATATATATATAACATGCTTTACTTTCAATGTAAGCCAACGTAACCAGACTTTTTTCCAAGTAATTTTGGGTCATTTTTTTGGTACATTCATTATGAAATTTACACACAATGTGAAGGGCAACAGGCATTTTTTCATTATGTCAAAAACTGAAAAATGGTTTTCTTCCAACAGCAGCGAAATACATACATACACACTATGTGGACAAAATTATTGGGTGTTTCATTCTGTCTCATCTAAAGAGCTCACTGAATTTGAGCATGGTACTGTAATATGATGCCACTGTTGCAACAAGTCAGTTAGTGAAATTTCTTCCCTCCTAGATTTTCCATGATCAACTGTGAGTCATATTACTGAAAATTGAAAGTGTTTAGGAACCACAGCAACTCAGCCACAAAGTGTCAGACCACGTGAAGTTACAGAATGGGGTCAGCGAGCACTGAGGCACATATTGCATAAAAGCTGCTATTGTTATGCTGACTCAATAACTGCATTCCCGATCTCCTCTGGGTCTGAGTTTGGAGAATGCCAGGAGAACCTGACCTACCTTACTGCATTGTGCCAACTGTAAAGTTTGGTGGAGGAGGGATAATGCTATGTGGTTGTTTTTCAGGGGTTGGCCTAGACCCCTTAGTTCCAGTGAAGGGAAATCTTAATGCTTCACTTTGGACAGTTGTATGCTTCAGTTTGGGGAAGGCCCTTTTCTGTTCCAACATGACTGAGCCCAGGGGTGAATCTAGGATCAGAGCTTCAGGGCTGCCGAGCCCCCAGTGAGACCAATGCCATTTTTTTCCTCATCATATTGTAACCGACTACTTAAAATAGGGTCACACAGAAATGTTTAAAAAATATGGGTAACCTGCACCTACCGTGCTATGGAGGAAGATGTATGGGAGGGTGTCAAAAGGAAATGCAAAATTTATAACTGAGCACAGAAAACACGTCCACAAACATACGGTGAAGCCCACAAAATGTATTGAATGCACCCCAAATCCTATTTGCAACCCAACAACAACAACAACAGGAACCAACATCAATATACAATATATACACTTGCTCAGTCCTTTAGCTTCAACAAATGAAGTCCTTGAGTCCAGTTTTTATGTACAGCCAAGTAAGGAACAGTCTCACCGGGTTTGTAATTGATGAGGCAAATCCTTGAGGAATATAGATATCTTTATTTCCTGAACCTGCCTCAAGGAGTCAGTATAGACTGCAGCTCCCCTTGAGGCTGTAGGTAGAAATGCAAGCAATAATCAATCAAGCCATGGGAAAAAAAAAGAAAAACCATGATCATATGACCATGACGGTTACATACCCCCCCTTCAGAAAGCGACTCGTCCGGGCCAAAATAAGGCTTAAGATGCTCAGCATGGACGGTGTTGATTTGGTTAGGTTCATTAAGGTATTTGATTTTGTAACTAACCGGACTTAGTACCTTAACTATCTGGGCAGGACCTTTCCATCTTTCCGCCATCTCTGCTGGTGAGAATCCAGTGCTCTCATGCCATGCGGAGTTAATGGCGAAGCGAAAGTCAGCTAGCCACTTTTCCCACAACCGGTGTTTGCCTTGCACGAAGGATGCCATCATGGTTTTTAGATTTCTGTTGACTCACTCCGTGAGGTTGGTCTGGGGATGGTATGCGGTAGTTAGCTTTTGTACCACCCCCCATTGACGACAGACTGATTGTAGCAAATGGGAGGTGAACTGCGGACCCCGATCCGACACCAAGAAAGCTGGAGTGCCCCAACGAGTGAAAATGTCTTTAACCAGGATGTTAGCTATTTGGGGGCCTTAGCTGTCCTTAGCAGGAACAGTTCCACCCACTTGCTGCAGTAATCCACAATCACCAGCAGTTAATTTTGCCGAGGACTTTTTGGCAAATGGCCCATCAGGTCAATACCTAACATATACCCTGGCTCAACTACTGGTGTAGATTGCATGAAGCCAGAAAGTTTAGAAATACGGGGTTTGTACTTTTGGCAGGTTTCACATTCCTTGCAATGGTTCCACACATCTTTCCTAATTGTTGGCCAGTATGCCATGTCCAGGAGTCACATCAAGGTTTTCATCTTCCCTAGGTGCCCACCCAAAGAAGCATTATGTGCATATTGTAGAATGGCCCTTCGTTGTGCTGTTCGAACCACCACCTGCAAGGTCTGTCCTTGTTGTTGGTTTGGAACCGAACGAAACAAGATTCCATGCTTTATGATAAAGCATATGCGATCTGTTCGTGGCTTGTCACCTGTGGCATCCCTCCTCATGGGGTCCAGGGTGGAGTCTTCTACCTGAGCTTTGGAGATCTCAGCCCAGTCAACAGGAAAAGACAACTGATGGGATGCTGTGGCTTGACAAGTGGCTACCACTCCTTCTTCGGATACGGGTACGATACAGGACAGGGTGTCTGGTACTACGTTGCACCTCCCCTTCCGATAACGGACCGTAAAGTCAAATCCTTGCATGCGGACTGCCCACCTTGTCAATCTTGACGAGGGTTTGGGATGATTAAAAACCCAAGACAGGACAGCATGATCTGTAACCACTTCAAAGTGTTACCCTTCCAAGTACACTCTCCACTTTTCAATGGCCCATATCACTGCCAGACACTCCTTTTCTGAAGTGAAGTAGTTCAGCTCAGCACCTTTCAAAAGCCTGGAAGTGTACGCAATCACACATTCTTGTCCCTCCATTTCTTGAAGGAGTACCACTCCCAGCCCTTTGTCACTTGCATCAACCTGTACTTGAAAACCCTTCGTAAAGTCAGGTGGCAGCAGGATTGGTGAGGAGATCAAGGCCTGCTTAATGTCTTGAAAGGCTCTTTGGCACTCATCAGTCCATATCCACATGGCACCTTTCTTCTTCAGAGCATTCAAACAGGCGGCTCTGTCAGCAAACCGTGGAATGAAGCAATGGTACCATCCAGCCATCCCCAAAAACCTCTGTACCTCTTTTACAGACCGAGGCTCAGGAAAGTTCTTCACTGCTTCCACCTTTCTGTGCTCTGTTCGGATACCATTAGCTGACACCACATGACTCAAAAAGGTGAGCTCCCTTTTCAGAAGGTTACACTTCTTGAGATTGAGAGTGAGCCCAGCCTCATGAAGACAACAGAACACATCCTCCAGGTCTTGTAAATGCTGCTCCACTGAAGTGGAGTAGATAACTATGTCGTCTATGTACACAAAGTAGCAGTGATCCTTCAACTTCCTCAGAACAGACTCCATAAGTCTTTGAAAGGTAGCCGCAGCATTTTTGAGGCCAAAGGGAAGGTTGGTAAATTCAAACAACCCCCAGCAGGTGGTAAAAGCAGTCTTCTGGATGCTTTCTGGTTCCAGTCCTACCTGCCAATATCCACTCCTTAAATCTAAGGTGCTGAATACAGTGGCTCCATGGAGGGACTCCAGAATTTCCTGAACCTGAGGCATAGGGTAGCCATCTAGATGGGTTTTGGTGTTGAGCCTCCTGTAGTCAACACAAAATCTCACATCTCCATCCTTTTTTGGCACCAATACGACTGGAGATGCATATGGAGATGTTGAAGGCCTTAAAATACCTTTCTCGACCATGACCTCAATCTCTTTCTTGATGAGCTCCTGTTTGTCAATGGAGACTCTGTACGGACACTGACGCGCTGGCAGCTCATCCACGGTGGTAATACGGTGAGTCACAGCAGTAGTATGTCCTAGACACATGGTGCAAACTGAAGGCCAACTGATCAAAAGTTGCTGGAGCTTCTGCTTATCATGGGTACCCGCATCGGCTCCTTCCACCAGGTTTTTGATTTGGTTATGCAACTCAGGATCGTCAAGCGGCACGATGTCCTTGGCCAGGTACAGGTGTAATCTTGCTCTGACATCTGGCTCCACCTGCTTGTCTGCCAAGAAAGAGAAAGAATCCTTCAGTGTGGGCATAGTATAACTGGAATGCAGAAAGTCTAATGTGATACCTGTTGTTCTCAAAAAGTCCAAACCAATGATTATTGGGAAGGCTAGATCTTGATTAGCCATCACATAGAATGGATGTTGGGATTTGCAGCCATGCAAACAACATTCCAGCTCTACATTGCCCTTAGCTGCTTGGCTCTGCCCATTAGCCAGAAGGAATGTTTGACCATTGCTAGGCCTCCAAAGTTCACCTTTCTTTCTCACTTAATTCCAGCAGGCTTCCCGTATAAGCAAGAAGGTACTTCCGGTGTCAGTCAATCATGGCTGACAGTTGTTGCCCCTGAACCATGAGAGGTAAGGTAAGAGATTTGACCGGCTGTGAGATGTACTGGACCACAGTAGTTTGGCCAGGGTGGAAAGGTGTTTTTTTTGCCAGATTTGTGACCTGATCTCTCTCCTCCTCTCTTATGATTGACTCTCTCCTAGTAGTGTTTGGCTTCTGAGAGGGCCCTCTCTATCAGGGTACCAACGCGTACCAGCTCGTTGACGCTAGTGACGTTTCCCCTCAAGAGGCTCGCAAGGTGGCGGTTGCAGTTCCTTAATTTAGCCTGCAATAATTCTCTCTCAGAAATTCCTTTCCTCCACCTCAGACAGAGTGCTCTGTATTGGTAAGCAAAATCCGGTATGCTTTCATTGATACCCTGTGTATGCTCCCGTAACCGCCTCTCAGCTTCATCCTCATAATCTTCAGACAAGAGAGGCCTAAGGAAAGCTGTCTTAAACTTTCCCCAAGTTCTGACTGCCGCCTTTTCAACCATCCACCAATCCTTGGCTGTTCCCGTCAGAACCAAGGTGAGCGCAGC
Source organism: Colossoma macropomum (assembly GCF_904425465.1). Taxonomy (NCBI): domain Eukaryota; kingdom Metazoa; phylum Chordata; class Actinopteri; order Characiformes; family Serrasalmidae; genus Colossoma; species Colossoma macropomum. Next base: position 35,611,367 of record NW_023494805.1, read on the forward strand.
AAGAATTTCAGCATCACTCAGGGGCCGGACTGCCAGAAACTCTTCACACTCTTCAGGCAACTGGATCCATTTCCTCCCCAAGACCTCCATACCTGGGAAAGTCAATCTTCACGGGTGGTTTGGTGTGCATTCCCATCACACTGTCCATAAGACGATCACCAGTTCTTTCTCCTTTTCTCTCTGTTGCTCTGGAGAAAGGGGTGGAAGAAGTGAAATTGCAGGCCTGAAATCTCTTCTCACGTTGCACATCTCTCCTCTTGAAACAGTCTACAACTGACCTTTCAAGCTCTTGTATCTCCAGATCCATCTCCTTCTTAAGTCGCTCACTCCACCTGTCCATATGGTATACCAGTCGATTCTCTAGGGCCTTGATACCCTCTTCAAAACAAGCTCTCAGCCCCTGCAGCTTTTCTCCCCATTTCTCTAGTTCTTGGGTCATGAGGGAACAGCGCTCTTCCACCATCCCTGGTAGTCTTTCTTCCAGGTCCACTATTTTGTTCTCCAGCCTCAGTAGCCTTTCCTCCCAACCTTCAGGAATATTGTCCACAGGAGGTGGAGGAGGGGGAAGCCAATTTTGTTGGTCCTCTGGGCTCTCACCAAGTTCTGAAATCTCCTCATCATCATCTGAGCAGATGTATAGCTGGCTCAGGGTGTTAATGATGTCATTCATGGATCTTCGAGTCACGAACGGACCAGCAGTGAAGTCTAAAGGGGGTGAGGATCCATCCACTGCCTCTGACCGTGCACTTGCCACCATCTTTACAGAAAGTGTTGTTCTATTGAGAATAGGCAAATGAAAATGAGTCACAAAAAGGTAGGCATTTGCCTATTCTCAATAGGCAAATGAAAATGAGACACAAAAAGGTAGGCAGTAGTTTCAAGAATGGAAACTACTGCCTACCTTTTTGGGTCTCATTTTCATTTGCCTATTCTCAATAGTTTCCATTCTTGAAACTGTGCAGGTCCCACCACATGTAACCGACTACTTAAAATAGGGTCACACAGAAACGTTAAAAAATATGGGTAACCTGCACCTACCGTGCTATGGAGGAAGATGTATGGGAGGGTGTCAAAAGGAAATGCAAAATTTACAACTGAGCACAGAAAACACAACATACGGTGAAGCCCACAAAATGTATTGAATGCACCCCAAATCCTATTTACAACCCAACAACAACAACAGGAACTGACATTAATATACAATATATACAATTGCTCAGTCCTTTCACTTCAGCAAATGTCCTTGAGCCCAAGTTTTTATGTACAGCTAAGTAAGGAACAGTCTCACCGGGTTTGTAATTGTTGAGGCAAATCCTTGAGGAATATAGATATCTTGAAGTGGAGATGGCTCTTGTGTGCGGATAGTCCAGGGGAAAGTTGAGACTGTTCCAGGGAGAGTTCCTGAGGTTTTGGTGAAACGTCCAGCAGAATATGTTGATGGGTGGCATAAAGTCTCCTCACCAGCAAAGAAACACATTTTCCCAGTACAGGAGACAAACAGCCAAAAAAGAGAGCACATGTGTTGCAAACAACTCTCTTCTTCTTCCTGTTTGCCTGCCCTTTTATTTCCTGAACCTGCCTCAAGGAGTCAGTATAGACTAGAGCTCCCCTTGAGGCTGTAGGTGGAAATGCAAGCAATAATCATAATGATAAGCCATGGAAAAAAAAAAGAAAAACCATGATCATGTGACCATGACGGTTACCATATCTTTTATCATTCTATAACATTAATTAGCTGATATGCATAAAGACAGTACTAGTCTGGCTTTAATATAAACATATAGGTCTACCAGTGGCACAACAGCTAGCTTCTCTCACTCAAATTCAAACAGTGGACAGTCATTGATTGACAACCTGCAACATTAGCTTGCTAGATAAAAAAAACATTAGATAGCTAACAAGAACAACATAAAGAGTGATGCCATGCAGCCTAATAATCCGTTAATAATCTGACGAATAGCTCAATCGGAATAGGATACGTCCATGTATACACTTCAATAGGAATAGTCTAGTCCAATTGAGGCCATTCGGAATACAATTTCTATCAGATTGAACGAGGTGGTTAGTCCTGTAAATAATCTGTTAAATAGAAGAATAATAACCTTGTAGACGCCTGTATTTGATTACGTTTCCAATCGGAACGTGTAAGTACGTTCTGCACATGTGCATCTGCATCATAGCAAAAGTTTATAACGTTCTACATGGCGGGAGCAGAAACTGGTCTGCAGAGGAGACGGAGTTTATGCTTTGAACTTTAAAAGACGGCGGTGGGACGGGCGTCCAGCTTATGTGTCTCAGAACACGAAGTCTTACTCTCACCCTTCTTTAATAAGTACATGTGAGGTACATTTTTCTGAGTCTGACATCATTTTAAAGCAATTAAAAACACAAGCGCCAACTGAACTCATCTCACTCTGACTGGACCTCAGTTGATGTTTGCTGTATGGTAATGTTTACTCTAAGCGCTACTCCACGCATGTGCGCCATTTTGGATCGGATTACTTGTAGTGAGCATGTAAACGAAGATTTTCATCAGATTGTTGAATAGAGTCTGCATATAAACACCTCAGTCTGAATCTATAATCAGAATGTATTCAATCGGATTGGCAAAAATCTTTGCATGTAAGCACAGCCTCTGTCTGACCTCACAAATGCCCTTCTGGATGAATGGGCAAAAATTCCCACAGACACACTCCAATATCTTGTAAGAGGCTTCCCAGAAGAGTGGAAGCTGTTATAGCTGCAAAGGGGGACCATTTTGTAAAGCTCCTAACATGCAGTTCTCTTGCTGATGTTGAGGGACAACAACACAGCAAACATAAAAAAGTCAGGCATCCTAGGCTAAAACATGCTGCCTCACCGGCATGAATAACATGAACCACTTCTATCTTACTTTGGATGACCATATGTGTGGAAATAAACATTTGCTTTGATGTTTTGACATGGCCATTTACCTTTTGTAGTAAAAGAGCTTTGTAAGCAGCATATGATTTACTACCACCCAGGGATACGGGAGGTGAGGGGTGCTGAGGGGCTGCAGCATTTAGCAGACTGATGTGTGCTCGTTTTAGAGAAGAGTTTGTATTTTTTCTACAACCCCAATTCCAGAAAAGTTGGGATGCTGTGTAAAATGTCAACAAATGTAAATAAAAACAGAATGCAATGACTTGCAAATCTCATCAACCCATATTTCATTCACAATAGAAAATAGAACACATATCAGATGTTGTCATCACCACTGCTGCAACTGGACTGTTCACCACCACCACTGCTACAACTGCACTGTTTGCTACCACCACCACTGCTGCAACTGCACTGTTCACTACCACCAGCACTGCTACAACTGCACTGTGCACCACCACTACCGCTATAGCTACAACTGCACTGTTTACCACCACAACTGCTACCACTGTCATATTTTACATAAATAAAACATGGGGTAACACTTAACAATACTGGTCCAAAAATTAGCATTTCATCCCAGTAAATTAATACATACACTAATAATTCAAACATCAGGAAATAATGAAGTGTATACATTAATAAAAAAACTGCATCAGCGGTATAAATAGCCATTAATAAAGCTAATCATTAAGTATTAACATTTCCCACTCATTCTGTTAATTAATACCATGACTTGATTTATTATTTAAGACCCTTTCTATAATGCATAATGTCTGTTTGGAGATGATGTAAATTAACACAAATTATCGGCTAATAACTAATACACTAATCTGCAGGAAAATCAATGGCTTACACCCAGTAAGTTAACAAATGCAGTATTACAGATTTTTAAAAGAGTTTTGGGGCTGAGCTCAGAGTGAGAGGATTGCATGATGTGCTGTTTATTTACTTAATCTGTAATAATGCAGCAGGAAAAAGGGGTATGAAGTGATAAATTTGCAAACTCATGGCTTAACATATTTATGCATTATCCACATTATAGGCTTATAATCAATGCCAAAAAAGGTAGTAAACATGCTCAGTATAATTTTGTATAATTGTATTGTATTATATTGTAATTGTATAATTGTTCTGTAAATCATATGAATATCATATTATGTTAATTAGATGAGATTTATGTTTTATATATAAGTTTGATTATAAAAGCATTCATATCCATTAACTTGCCAATAATGCAACCTAAAGGTAAACCAATATGTCTCGTGATAAACAAACCCTTTTCTAACTATCATTCTTTTGTTATTCCTTCTGTGACTAAACTAAAATTTTCCCAAAGGCTAAAATCTCTTCAATCTACAGTTGGAAGGTTTTATAAATCAGCACAGATGCTACTCTCATCCAGCAGCAATGCAGAGCTGCACAGTGCATGCTTTGAGTGTGTGTGACTAAAATAATGCCTGAACATAAATACTCTGTGGGCTATGTAGCCTTAGTGATGTCAACCGTGCTGAGACAATCGGAACAATCATTGAGAATGGACAGAATTAAAATAGTTCATTTCATCTTTACATTAATTTTAGTCTAGGTTTGTTTAGGCAGCATTGCAGTCTTGCGCGCCATGTGGGACAGAAAAGGGGAAAAACAAAAACAGTGGAAGCTCGTTTCTAAGCCTGATCTTGCTTGTACGCGACCGCAATCATTTTAGATTAAAACCAAACAAAAAAGGCTGTACTTTTAGGAGAAAAACATCCGGTATTGTTTTAAACACATTCACAAAGTCAGCGGAGAACAAACTTCACATTTCACGGTGTTTCAGCAGCGCTAATGTGACATGAAACACAGAAAGTTAGTCAACCTACATTGTTTTTTCCTCATGTTTTTAATGCAAAACACGTATGAAAATTCTGTGCCTCAATAAACGTTCTTCACTGATAATGCTGTGTTTTTCATTAATTTTACTGATCAATAATTTACTTCTTGTACACTGTAAAATGATGTATGAATGTATTAACTGTATTATGTAATTGTAATGAGATTTCTAATAACCCATTAATCATGAAATGTTCAAACAATGTTAAAGGCATCAAAAGGACAATGTAAAGAATATCATGTCATGAAAAATGTTTGTTAGACAGCGACACCATTGAGTTTGCAGAATAGTGTATTGGTTATTAGCCTATAATTTGAAATTCGCCTCCATCAGACATTATGCATTATAGGAAAGGTCTTAATTAATAGATTAGGTAATGATGTTAATTAACAGACTGAGTTAGATATGTCAATAATTAATGATTGCCTTTATTAATAGTTATTCAAATTCGATTCAGTTCTTTATTAACATGTACATTTCATTATTTCCTGATGTGTTAAGTATTAGTCTATGCATTAATTTACTGTGATGAACGCATTTATTAAGTATTAATACATGCTTATTTGTGGACCAGTATTGTAAAGTGTTAGCAAAACATGTAAAAGTACCTTGAACTGGCTTGTAAAGCTTGTAAACTTGCTCAACTACATGTAGCTACTTTATAATACGCAACCTACTTGCTCAGAGCTTCAGACTGCATTTAAAAAACTTCATACAGCATCGCCGACTGTAATGAAGATATAAAGACAAAATTTACTCACAGAGAATCACAGACAGTGGACGGAGCTCCATCCTGTTTCAGTAACTGACTGACTGATTGACTGAACAACAGTCTTTTTTAAACACTGAATACTTCCTGTGTTTTAGAGTCGAAGCACACATCTAAAAAGAGAGGGAGAGAGAGAGAGAGAGAGAGAGAGAGAGAGAGAGAGAGAGAGAGAGAGAAAGAGTTTTCTGACTACTTTTTCTGGCTAATTGACATTAGCATATTAAGGATTTAATGTATTAAAATGGGAATAATCACTAGTTTACTGTTTGTCTAGTACATAAAAAACCCTTATGATTATGTTCGGTGTTCGTCAGTCTGTAACACATTTAAATTCAGTATTGGTAGCTGACAGCAAGTAAAAAACAGCTGGTACACTAGAAACTGTCTTATTTCAGTTGTTGGTTGTTGTTGGTTTTTGTTACACAGGATTGTTGCAGTTCTTCATTAGTTGAAGATGTCATTTCCACAGTTACACTGGAACAGAAGTCAGACCACAAACACATAAATAACTTCTCTCTGCTGTCTGAAAGAGTCTGTTCAGGGGGCAGATTTGGCTGATAAAGTGTGTAAAAACTCAGCTTATAGCAAATGTATATAGTGTATTCTGACTCAGATAATAGTTTACAAACACATCAGTGTGTTGTTGTGCAATAAACAACCTTTTGTAGTCCCTTTATCTTCATTTGATGAAGATCTGTTCACCTGATTTATAAATGATTTATAGATGATTGTAGGCTGGTTTCTCTGGTCAAGGTGGGTGAGGTACTCGCTCCACCCAAAGCAGCTAAAATGTTCTCAGTGTTTGTTCTGTATATGAAAATGATCTTGTGTGTAACTGTTAATGTGACGGTGTTGGTTGTAGGTTGTTGTAGTCTGGAGTAAAGAGTTTTACAGGCTCCACTGCTGAGAGACTCTGGAATTGCCTGATTCCAGGTGGCAGCTCTCACTCAAACTTTCTTCACTGCACTTTATCTGTTGCTGATCTGCTGTTTGAATTAGACTAAGTGAAGTCTGTTGTGTGTTAATACTGAACTACTGCAAGACAAACTGTTTCTTTCTTTCTTTAAAACCACTGTTGCAGCTTACATCATCTTTAAAAAGTCACTTATTACATTCTTTATTTAAAGGTTTGATTGGGGTGAATAAGCGTTCATAAGTGTATTTTACTCTGATCTTTACTGAGAATCTGAAGAGATGAGTAGAGCAAAAGACGCTTTAGCACTTCCTCCCCCTCCTGCACTTGTTAAACCCACTGCTGATCTGCAATACAGATAAACCACAATAACCATGTTGACCCTCACAGTAGGCAGTTTGCCAGTCTGCTCATTAAAGAAAAAACTTTACAGCTTTTTGTATAATGTTGAACATTAGCTGGATATTTGTTCTTTTTGTCAGATGTGGGCCAGATGTATCAGGGCCAGATGTATGAGCGCAGCCGCAGCACAGAATGTACCTTAAAGCGCCTGAATTGAATGATTTACTAAGGCAGCAGCTATTCATGCAAACTGCGCAAAACTCCCACTAACCGCTCACTCCTGGTGTGATACAATGGAGCCGTCAACAAAAAGAGACAAAAGAAAAACTCAAAGTTCAGTCATGAAGAGAGCAGTCCTGATAAATAAAGTTCTCTACTAAAACATTCCAGAAAACGGAGTTTGTGAAATATTGACTGCAGCTGAATTCAGTTGAATTGAATTGACTGCACACACACACTGCAGCTGCATCACATCATAGGGCATATTTTGCGATGCGTCTTCTCTCACACACATTTGAGAGCTGTTTCAGGAAGTTTACTGTGTGCAGATCCCATGAATTTCTTTCCTGTGTTTTTTTTTCTCACAAGGAATTTGCATTCCCAGACACTGAACGCATATCACAGGGCACGTTCATATAGCTTTTCACCAGCAATAAGTCACTCCATTGTGGTTGGAGTCACTCAATTGTGATCAATTACAGTTTTCTAGCTACAATATGCTAATAGACATTTTTCAAAGACATTAGAGACATGAAATTGTCAATGTCCATATTCACATTCAATTCAGAAGATAGTATTAAAAAAATGCTAAAATTAGAGTGAAATATTATTCTTCATGTGGTTTCTATCCAATTAAATGTCATCTCAACCCAGTTAAACATTAGCATTTATTAATCAGGAATTTGGGAGGCAATTTAAAAGCTGACAAATAAATATTAATAATTATAGAATTTAATGGATTACAGAAATGTAGCTATTTTCATGGAATTTTCAAAGGAATCCACAACAGTGAGCTGACATGACCGAACCCAAAGGCTACATGTCATATTTCTATCCTCACATATAAACTCAAAGCATTTTATTATTGAAATTCATAGATTCTTAAAAAATGTACTAGATGCCAATAAGACACTTTCAAATTTTCATAATGAAATGATTTGCTATTTTGTGATCAAGTTGTCTGATACTGTCCATTTTCACTAATCCTATTAATTTTGATTAACATATTTTTATGCACTTCATTAATGAGTTGTGTTTGCATCAGGCTGCAGTTGGACTAAGTTGTATTTTTGCCACTTTCATCAAATGGCACTTTCAGGAATGGTAGGAACTGGAAACAGAGTTTTCATTTAGTAGGAGAAATGTGTAGGCTGCTCTTATAAATATTACTAATCTTGCTGAGACATTTTTAAAAAATTATTTTGCAAAAATCTAAATATGTTTTGTCCCCCACTCCACGAATTTACAAGCTGCTTCCTCTTTCTGTTCCCAATCAAAACAAACATCATATTTTTGACCAGATAGCACCAATACTGAGTCTGACATCATACTACTTAGAATGAAGTAGCTGTTAGTGTAAGTGAGTGCAATGTACCTTAAAATTAAATCTAAAATATCTAAAATCTAGCAGATTTTATATGAAGTGCATTAGCTAGCTATGATACATTAGTTACCTTTGATCGAGTAGTGCTGCAGTGGAGAAGAGCTGGTTTTGTTCCACATCAGAAAAGCGCTTCTGTACAACTGAAAGTAAAGTACGTTTCATAGTTTTGATCCTCATTTGTCTCAACAACTGTCTCTGTAGCACAGTGACAGCAGGAATCACATCCAACTTTTCACTTTTATCCTGAGTTTTATGTCTTGTTGGAGTCTTTTGTTTGGCCGGTTGAGCTGTAGTCGAATATCCTCCAAAGCCAGACATTCAATTTTGGAAATCTTGTTCTTTGGTGACTTTGGTGACGTTTGAATAGACTATCGTCTACAGATAAAGCCTATGATTTACATGCTCACACTGTATGAAAACACTCAGTCCAATTGACCTGCTGTGTCAATCGCACTGACAGCTCTGTCTAGTGGCAATTATCAATAAAGCTGTTTCATTCAAAACAACTAGCTGCACACCTGAGTACCAAGCAAAATGCAGAGAAGCAGCTTTGCTAACACTGTGCACTGAAGCTAAAAGCAGGCAGTGATGTACAGGGTAGGACAGTACTGTCTATACAGCTTATTTCACAAAGACAATTTAAAAAATTACTGTATTAACATTTATACCTCAAAATTCTACTCAGTCAAACAGAGGAAAGTCGCCATATAAAGACTTTGGTAGCAAATGCTGACTATTTTTCTTTGTTTTGTTAGCCAATATGTTTCCATCTGTCTTAGTGAAGTGGTTGTGATTACATTTGTATGTGTTTAAAACATGCCAAAATCACACATTGCCAAAATCACACATTGTATTCCTGGTGGGAATTTGCTAAGAAGGAACATCTAAAGTGACCATTGACTTTGTATCCAACTGCCTCGGTTCAGTAACACTTTGCTATGTGAGCAGACCATCGTTCACTGCCAGCTGCTCGTTTGTTCATTAGCACGGCAGCGTAAACCAGTCTTACGTCACACGGTATCAGCTGGTATTGGATGTTGGTATCGGTATATTTTCATGAGTATGAGTAAATGGGTGTGTTGTTGGGCTGATACCTGATACCAGTAAAGGTATCGATGCCTCCCTGATCCATATGATGTTCATTATACATCATTATCATACAGAACTAGTTAGGACTGGAGCTGAGAACCTGCCACAGAGCACTGAGACCTTTACTAAGAGCTGTGAAGCTGCTGCAACATAAAGTACAGCATGGAACAAACTACTAATACCTGTACTTTACTAACATATAAATGGCATTTACTGAGCTGTATCACTGAATCATCATGAACATGCTGCGCCAGTCGTTATATAACAGTGCTTGAAGTGGAAATCTTTACTTTATCGGCAGACTTTTTGTTTATCAGATATAATTGCAATGAGAATGCTAATTTCTACATGCAGGGAAATTTGATTCTTCATAAAATGAAAGCATCAAGCTAAAAACTGTGGAGATTTTTCCACACTGGGTTCAGCACTAATATGGTTCGAGTCCTCACATGGACTGCAGACAAACAAAGGTGGTAAGACATTAAGGTAACCTTTCTCACTTTGTATGCTGTAAATATCCTGTGAATCATTCAGTAAATGTTTGAACTTAACACTGAATAATGCTTTCCTGCTTTTTACTTCATACACATGAATACATGATGTGACTGCAAACATAATTGAGACCAAGCAATTGTAAGACTACATAAACATGTAAACACACACACATCTTGGAGAATTTGCTCTAAAGCTGCCCTTACAAAGTCATTTATTACAGCAGTACAGAGTTTCAACATAAACAGAGGGGTTTGCACCATTGTGGTAATGGTGTACATGAAAACACTTCTGTTATTACCATAACCTGAATTTTACCAGTATTGAATTGGCTGGACTTGTAAAGCTTAGGAGGCTGAGACCACTGTGTCATGTTGGTGGGGGGTCTCTGATTCCTGCACAAGGAGAAGTTCTTTTAATTAATTATAATTTGGATCATTTCCATTGTTGATTGAGAAGTTCTGTAATGAATCACAAACCACACCACCGTGATTCTAGAAAAGAGAAAACAATAAATGCAATAAAGAATAAAAATGATGTGTCAAATAATGAAAATGTACAAAATGTAATGAACATTAATTCATACAAAGAGAGATGCCTCTAAACCAAAATACAGTCTTCAGCTTCAGGTTGCTGACTGATATTGCTTTGCAAAGCGGGTAGAACCAGAGACCCTCCCATAGGCCTGATATGATATATGTTCCACTTTTCATGTGATGTTGGTCTCTCTTGGAGGACAGCAGATGCAGCAGCAGCGCCTCCTCCAGGTCACATTGTGCTATCACAGTATATTGTGAATGACAAACTATAAATAATGTACTTTTATTTGGGAAGGAGAGGCTAAATATGACGAAGTATCCATGCCGTAAAACTGGCTTGGCGACGCCCATGGCTTAAAGTATCTGTATAAGTGAAAACTCCTGCTTTTTCATGCCACTTTTCTGGCTCGTTTACAGCCCAACACAAAAATAAAAGCAACTCAAAATACACCCAAATCCTTGAGTACATGGTGCTGAATTACTCCTACAGGTTCTGAATGGTACAGTAATCTGTACACTAAATAAAGACCACATATTTACCATATAATATTTTATTCATTCGGAATAAGCACATGAACACAATATGGAGTGAACAATAACATTATAAAATGCCATGCTTTCGTTTCTTGAACACTAAAGTAGAAGACAAAATCAAACTTTGATTATGTTTATTTTAGTACTGACAATGCAATATGACAATAATGTCCCAAAAACCAATATTACTGAAAATAAAATATAAATAATGATTAAAATGGAGTCCCCATGTCCAAAGACATGCAGTCAGGCCAACTGGAAATGCTAAATTGACCCTAGGTGTGAATGTGTGTGTGATTGTATATGTATGTCTGTCTGTCTGCCCTGCGATGGACTGGCGCCCTGTCCAGGGTGTATCCTGCCTTCCGCCCAATGACAGCTGGGATAGGCTCCAGCACCCCACCGTGACCCAGAAGGATAAGCGGTTTAGATGATGTATGTATGTATGTATGTATGTATGTATGATTAAAACAAGAATTTGTAGTACTTGGAAATTCAATGCCCTTTTGTTAAATGCAGTTTTATTTGTTCAACAGTAGGTGGCAGTGCGGCACATCACATTAGTGGTAAGTAAACTAGAGAAAAGGCCAGAGAAAAACGGGGCTGAGAGTTAAGACCATAGATATACATGTCTAGATGCCGTGTTGCCTGTTATTCTCTATGTGAGGCGATACGTCTGCGCGTCCACCATGTTGGAGCGGTCAATATCCTCTTGTGAACAAATCCACTTGTACTGAGAAATGATGAGTCTCAGGATTAAATCGGCCACAACGTCCTTATCGCTCAACCGATTTTCACTAAATTTGTTTAGTTATAATCCTCAGACACAGATTAGTCTAGGTTGCATGGACTGCTCTCGGTAGCTTTTATTTCTTTAATAACTGATTGTGCTAATTGGCCGTCCGGACCAGCAGGAATCTATTCAGTCTGCACCTCACATGAGTTTAGTGCAAGCTCCAGTAGAAACACAATAAGCAAGTCCATCAATGTGTGAATCACTTCTAATCTTTATACACAGAAGGACGAAGCTAAAGTTGGCTTTCTATACGCCATCTTATTACTTGAGTTTTCCAGTTCAACCTTAAATGGCGCAGCAGTCACTTTCTGGTGCCTGAAGCTGCACCATTTAAGGTGGAACGGGAACATTCAAACAAAAAGCTGGCTAATGCAACATTTAAGGTGGAACGGGAAAATCCAAAAGAAGCTGGCAAGTAAGAAGCTAACTTCAGGGTGGTGTAATAAGGTGCTAACGTTAATCTATTATGAATATCTACACGGATTAAGGAATGCTATAACTACAAGCATTAACCACCATTTAAATAAATAACTACTACATAAAGGTAAAATCCCCTGAATAGACTATTAAATGAAATAAGATAAATAGAAAACCAGAGGAAAAACACAGCAGGTTCTCTGTCCCTCACCACCACACAGCCATAAACATCACACAAACAATACGCATCACACACACAAGAGTGGATCGCTGTGTTCCCTCCGTTATATAATCCTATCCCACTTTCTGAGTGCAATATTCTTGAAATAGTATCATTTTGGACAGTATCTTTCTTAAACTTCCGCTCTGTAATGGTACTGAATGCAGTCCAGCAGTGATGTTGACGGCCCTAAAGTGGCGGTGCCGTTGACGTGCCTGGCTGGACCGAACGCGGCATCTAGGTATGTATATCTATGGGTACAGTTGTTGCACCAGAGCACTATTGCATAGCTCTCATATATACTTATATTCTCATACATATTTGTATATATTCAGAGAAATATCACCTCCGTTCCCCCAACAAGCAGATCAAAGAGATGGACTATGCCTATGTGAAGCTGGAATGCCTCTCACTGCATCCACTGGTAAAAGAAAAAAACAATAGCTAGCGAAGTTCCTGCTTGTGCTAAACAGCAAAATACAAAGGATGAACGTTTCATATACACTGGTAATTTGTCTCAGTTAATACCAGGTGTAACACATTGCTCATCAAACAATTCTGTATGTTTTTCTTAAAGTTTGTTGAAGTGTAAACATAAAGCAATGTAAATGGTAAATGGTTATGGAGACAGAAAATAATACAAAAGTATTTCATTTAAAATAAGGTTATGTAGGTACATAATGCGTAAGATAAACATATATTAAGAATATAAAAATCATTTACTTCAATTCAGAAAGCATTTTGCTCATCGTTTGAGTTAGTCAGTTACAGCACCAGAGAGTTATTGACAGTTATAGACCAGAGAGTACTTATTGACAAAGAGTGTAAATGACCTGCTGGATGTTTCAATAGATGAAGCTGTTATTTAAAAGCCTCTGACATGCATGACTGAGTGATCTCTAATAAGCACAAGGACCTAAAATCATAATGTAGAAACTTGGTATTCAGCACTAAGCAGGATGTTCCAGCTTCTATCAGCGCTTACGTTCTGCTCGCCTCATCAGGTTTAGCTGTGAAATACACAATGAACAGTTCAAATTAGCCTTTAATCAGGCTAACAGAGAAATTTCTGATTCAGTGAGGATTAAAATGAGCTTCTTCTGAGTGATTCACTACTGAAGAAACACACAGGAAGAGTTCTCACCTTGAGCTCTGTAGCATTTAACTCCCAGTATGATGGACACCAGCAGATATGGAGACACTGCCAGTAGACTACTGAGCAGACTGAGGACGTAGAAGGAAGTTCCTGATTCAGAGAGAGCTGATACACACACACCCACACACACCCACACACACACACACACACACACACACGCACACACGCACACACACACACACACACACACACACACACACAGACACGCACACAAGGAACGACTCTCAAGAACATGAAAATAAAATGACAGTTTTAAGATTTTTTCTGTTAAAAGCAGCAAACCTCTGACTGAGATCCAGCTCTTTGGTGACTCTCCTTTCTCTGAGTGTTTACAGTGATAGAGACCTTCATCTGACTTTGAGACAGAACTGATGGTCATCTCTCCTGTAGTCTGGGTCTGAAGGAGAAATCCATCTTTATAGAAATCAGCTGTGAGGTCTGAGGGCTTTGAGCGATATAAACAGCGGAGAGTCAGAGAATCTCCATCAGTCACAGGATGAACAGGGCTCTCCAGGATCACATCACCATCTGTAGGAAAGAATGAAGAGGAATTTGTGACTAATTTAAATGCAGTAATTACAGTAGAAAAACATGAAATGCACTACATTACTTTTCCAGGCAGAACATGTGCCAAAATAAAAAGTAGCTGACAAGAAAACAATGTAATAGATGTTCACATTTTCATTCTGTCACATATATATCATATGGAAAAGTAATGTAGTGTGCAGTGCATTTCAATGTGGGACAAATATCTCTCTATAGAAGGTAAAGAGCGAGACAATAATGATCTCAACACAGATGACTTCATCAGCAGATATCAGTGTGGTAAGTCAGACTGATACTGAGTTTTCCTGTGTGGATGACAGAATATTATCGTTTTGTTTCATTTCAGTATTTACATTTCAAACTAGTGTTCACTGAAATATTTTCCCATCAGATTCCTATCAGTGATAAGACTAATATAGACTCACTGTGCACTGTGATGTTGACAGGAGAACTTCTCCCTCCAGACTCAGACTGACACCAGTAAACTCCAGTGTGGGATGTGGAGAGAGAGCTGATGTTACATGTAGATCCTGTAACTGATCTTCTGTCTGATGAACAATCTGACACTTTCCCACTGTGTGTGTATCGTCTCACTCTCCATCCAGTAGACTCACTCTGTCCCTCACAGCTCAGAGAGAGATGGTCAGTAATGAAGTGTTGAGTTCTGCTGGGACTGATGATCAGAGAGACTGGAGGAGACGAACCTGAAAAATGGAGAGAGGACATAAATTACAACATATTTCTAAATACTAACATAATTAATACTAAACAAATGAACTGTTTGCTCCTCTATAGCTCATCTCTTTCCACACATTATTTAGCGTTAATAATAATTTAGCATAATTTAGTGTTAGTCAGGTGGCTGACAAATAAAATGAGTTATAAACAGTAATTACATACCTACAAAATGCACCTATTATTAAACAAACACATACAGAGCATCTACACATCTCTGTAAATGACAACGTAAGATTTAAAAGCATATTCTACATGAACAGTTCAATTAAGCAAAACCTCCAATATCATATGAGCCCATGTTAGTTTGTTCCTGGCTTTCCCTACATTAAATGACCAACAATAAATTGACCAGTTCTGCATCTCCTCACCAGTGAACAAAATCATCTGCTGTTAGTAAACTAAATGAGAGGGAAACAGAGTAATTTAAACTTTTACTAAAGAACTGATATAAACTTAGAGTGGAAACACTGCAGTAATCTACTGTATTCCTTAAATACAACAGATTGCTATAAAAAGATACATTCTGGGAAATACAGGTCAAGCTACTTGTCAAAGTTAAAATATTACATTTTAAAATAATAAGCTGTTATTTGTAAAGCATATTGGAAAAGCTACTTTTATTGCACTTCTATGTGATCACTCGTTTTTTATTATAGCAAAGAAAAATCAGGATGTTTTTTTTCCATGTGGTGGGCCAACAAGCACCCAAATGGTGTGAAGTCACATTTAGTAGTAAACAATATACTTTTATTCTTTTTGTTGTAACATTCCTACCCCAAAGATACATTTGCATGTGTTGGTGTTCCTACCATGATGGTGTTTTATGTTTCAGTTAACTGGTTTATCCCACTTACCGAAACACAAAGCATAAAAATTAAAGTTATCTGCTATCTTTATATCTTAATGAAGTGCACATAACTGCTGTAATGTTAAATGCTGTGTTGTGAAAAATAGCACTTTATAAAAATAGCTGTTTCTTATCCATGTGACAGTATGCATTTCAATTATTTGCTATCAGAGACTAGCTAGATAGATTTGTCTTGTCTGCCTCTATTTTTACATGATGTACTAGATAAGGTACCTTCTGACAGTTGTGGGTTCACATTAGAGCACAAATGAACTGCACATTAAAAATTCAGGAGTGCAGGAAAAACGGTAGAAATATGGTAATCAACTGCATTTACAAATAAAGTATTGTAATTGTACAATACAGTAGAATTACTGTAATTTAACACCTTTTTTACAGTGTAGTCTCATCACACTATTAATTTACTTATGTAACTATATAGCTTGTGTAACATTAATAAATACTTTATGACCTCTGGAGTAATGTGTATGTCTGCATGCCCTGTGACAGACTGGCAACCTATCCAGGGTGATTCCTGCCTTCCGCCTGATGAATGCTGGGACAGGCTCCAGCATCCTCCGCAACCCACAAGTATAAGTGGCTTGGAAGATGAATTGATGGAGTTACACTGCAGTTCTTTAATTTAAATCAATGTAACTTCAGAAAGAGTCTTAACATTGTGTTCAGAAACAGTGGAATATATATATACATTTTTTGCCAAATGTGTATCTGAATCAAAGTAGATCAGCGTGTATAGCCAGAGGTTAAATTGGCTCAGAGCCCACTGAACAAGAGTGAATCATGTGAACACAAACAGTAGTCCTGTTCCATGTAAATGTTTCTTGCTAAATTGAGCAGCTTGTCATAACAATGCCTAATGTTGCTAAAAGTACTAGGTAGGAAGGGGGCAAAATTTTTCAGGGGCTCAGCTATCGCTTGTGTGGGCCTGCATGTCACCAGGGTTGGGATGTAATGGGATACAAGTATGGGGAATACATATTCAGAATACAAAAATTCAGTATCTGTATTCAGTCCAAGTTACATTTTGTAAATGCAGTATTCCGAATACAGCTACTTTTAACATTATTAGGATAATACTTACCTTAATATTTACCCACTAAAAAAATAAATCTTAAAAAGAAACACCATCAACGCTTCTTTATTAACTATTTCAAAATCAGCACACAGGATGTACCAAGCATGCTCAATAGATGAACCTTAAAGAGGACCTCAATTAACCGCTTCTTTACAAAATCTGAAGTTCTTGCTAAAGCCTGAGTAGACTGATAAATCAATGTAATGATCAGGTATTAATTTCAGCATTACTGAACTCTGCTAAAGCCTGAGTAGACTGATAAATCAATGTAATGATCAGGTATTAATTTCAGCATTACTGAACTCTGCTAAAGCCTGAGTAGACTGATAAATCAATGTAATGATCAGGTATTAATTTCAGTGTTACTGAGCTCTGCCTCTTTCTCCATCACCAGTGACAGCAGCGTTACTAGCTACGCTTGTGAGAAGTGTAAGTTAGTCTCTTGCTTGACAGAAAAGATTACATAGTTAGAGTTGTGCATCCGGAAATTAGAAAAGAGCAGAGCTCAGACTTGCTGACAGAAGCTCGGGGTGCCTCAGGGAGTTAACACGCCCTCAACTCCAGCTCTGTTGCTCTGCTGCCCTCACAGCAGGGCAAATAGGTGGCACCCTCTGAGACACCTGTTGAAAAAGCTCTGGTTATAGAGGATTCTATTTTATGGCACGTGAAAATAGCTTCTCCCTTAGGGGCACCAGCAGCAGTTAGCTGTATACCAGGAGCCAGGGCGCCGGACATTAGAGGGAACCTGAAGCTGCTAGGTAGCCATGAGTATTTGAGGATAGTCATTCACATACTAATGATGTTCGTCTGTGGCAGTCAGAAATAATTGAGAATAACATTAAAGAGGCGTGTCAATTAGCCCAGACGATGTCCGAAGCACTAATATGCTCTGGCCCCATCCCAGTTCAATGTAGCACTGAAATCTACAGCAGGTTATGGTCGCTGAACTGCTGGTTGTCCAAGTGGTGCTCAGAAAACAATGTGGGCTCTGTAGATGTTTCATCTACTTTTGAGGGCAAGCCAGATCGCTTGAGTCGGGACAGTATCCACCCCTCGTAGAGGAGAGGGTGCTGCTATTATTTCTTGTAGCACAGCTCAGAGTCTCTCAGATAGCATTCAGTGTAGGACAATCAGTCGCTGACAAACGAGGTCCAAAGTCAGGCAGCAGACAAACAGGCAAAACCGACCATCTGCTAGCTGCCTTGAGACTTTCTATCAAGTTTAATAACAATCTGGAATAAAGTAATAATTGTCTGAGATTTTAATATCCACTTAGATAAACCACAAGATCCACTTAGTAAGGCATTGGTATCTATTTTAGAGTCTGTTGGTTTTATTAAAAATATAAAGGGGCCCACTTATTATTGTAACCACAATCTTGACTTATTTTCAACTTTTGGTGTAAATCATTATCAGATCGTTATCAAATCTGCTTTGGTTGTAATATATGTTCAGTGCCACGCTATTGTTTTAAGTGGACTATAACATCCTGCCCAGCTGGTCACTTTATCAGAAACCTCCCAGATCAGCTGGCCGTCTGAACCTACCAAATTAGATATTATGGCTGAGTGTTTAGAGGATACTTTTTGTTCTACTCTAGATAATGTGGCTCCATTAGAAAGTGAAAGAATAAGGCAGAAAAAGCTCACCGCATGGTATAATGATCATACTCGAGCTTTAAAACAGACTATTAGACATTTAGAGCGAAAACAGCACCTGACTAAACTAGAAGTATTCCAGTCCACCTGGAAGGATAGCCTTATAGACTACAGATAGGCATTTACTGCAGCATGCTCAACCTATCTCTCCTCTCTGATTGAAAATAATAAGAATAATCCTAGATTATTATTTAGCACAATTCTACATTGACTAAGAGCCTAAAAGCTGTTGAAGCCCAGATGCCATCAGTCTTACAACAGCAATGATTTTATGAATTTCTTGAATAATAAAATTGAACCAATCTGGAACCATTTACCTTACTTTAACAAACAGAGCTAGTTGAAATGATTTCCTCCTGAAAATCTTCTACTTGCATATTAGATCCAATTCCTACAGGTTTACTCAAAGAAATTGTGCCAGATATAACCAAGCCTTTGTCAATAATAAACTCCTCTCTTAGTCTTGGCTATGTACCAAAACTCTTAAACTAACAGTAATTAGATCTTGGATTAAGACACCTAATCTTGATCCCTGCTAGCTATCAAATTATAGACCGATCTTAAATCTTCCCTTTATGTCAAAAAAAAAAAAAAAAAAGCTGTGGCACAACATCTAAGTTCCTAATTGCATAGAAATCACATACATGAAACATTTTAGTCTGGATTTAGGCCTCATGATAGTACAGAGACAGCACTAGTGAACATTGTAAATGATCTCTTATTATTCTCTGACCAAGGAAATGTATCTTTGCTGGTTGTGCTTGATCTCAGTGCGGCATTTGATACAATAGACAACTCTATCTGACTAGATCAGGGTTGGGATAGCTACTGAAAAATTAGTAGTTAGCTACTTTGTAGTTACTTTCTCAAAATTTGTGCCTACCTACAATTTTTCCAGAAAAAGTAGTGGCTATTTTTTTGGGGGATAAGGGGGACAGATAGTTAGTTCAGTACCAACATTCCCCAGATTATCGTAGGACAGATCTGCGCTTTATTCTAACAGGAAAACTAATTAACCAAAGGCTCGACTAAACAGGTACGTTTTTAGCCTAGACTTAAAGATGGAGGCTGTGTCTGAGTCCCGAACACAGACTGGTAGGTTATTCCAAAGCTGGGGGGCGTTGTATGAAAAGGCTCTACCCCCTGACGTAACTTTATTTATTCTGGGTACTAATAATGAGCCCGCACCTTGTGATCTAAGTGGGTGTGTCAGTTGATAGTAGGAAATAAGGTCACTGAGGTACTGAGGAGCAAGGCCATTCAAAGCTTTATACGTCAGTAGAAGAATTTTGTACTCCATGTGCAGTTTAACTGGCAGCCAATGTAAGGTACACAAAATTGGGCTAATGTGGTTAAATTTCCTGGTTTTGCTGAGAACTCTGGCTGCAGCGTTCTGGACTAACTGAAGCTTGTTAAGGTTTTGGCTGGAACAGCCAGAAAGTAGAGCGTTACAGTAATCTAACCTGGACATGATAAAGGCTTCCTTCGGCGTCCTGTAGCGACAGTGCATTTCTTAATTTAGCGATGTTACGCAGGTGGAGGAAAGCTATTCTGGTAATATTGGTAATATGCTCATCGAAGGCCAGATCGGGATCGATCGTGACACCAAGGCTTTTTACAGATGTGCCTGGTGCAATTGAGAAACTATCGAGATTAAGAGTAAACGTAGGCAGATTATTCCTAGCAGCTTTTGGACCAAGAAGAAGAACTTCTGTTTTGTCCGAGTTAAGTAAGAGGAAGTTACTTGACATCCAGTCTTTAATGTCTTTTACACAGTCCTCTATCTTATTAAGTTCAATTCTGTCCTCTGGTTTAGCTGAAATATACAATTGTGTATCATCGGCATAGCAGTGGAAACTGATGCCATGTTTTCTAATGATGGTACCTAGTGGTAGCATATATAAGGTAAATAATATGGGTCCTAAGACAGAGGCCTGTGGAACACCATACTTTACTCTTGTGAGAGCTGATCGTTCACCATTTACATTAACAAACTCATAGCGATCATTAAGGTAAGATTTGAACCATGAAAGCGCTTTACCTGTCACTCCTGCTAGTTTTTCAAGCCTGTCTAATAGAATGGAATGGTCTATTCTGTCAAAAGCTGCACCAAGATCAAGTAAAACCAGCAAGGATATGTTTCCTTTGTCAGCGGATAATAAAAGATCATTTATAATTTTCACTAACGCTGTTTCAGTACTATGGTGAGGCCTGAAGCCAGACTGAAATTTTTCATGTATATTACTTCTATGCAGATGGGAACATAATTGTTTTGCCACGGCTTTCTCTAAAATTTTTGATAAAAAGGGAAGATTTGAAATAGGTCTATAGTTTGATAACTCAGAGGGGTCAAGACTAGGTTTCTTTATTAGGGGTTTAATTACACCTAATTTAAGAGATTTTGGAACATACCCGAGGCTGAGAGAAGAGTTTATTATACATAGAAAGGGCTTGGTTATTTCTGGCAAAACCTCTTTAAGTAAACCTGTAGGAATTGGATCGAGTATACAAGTTGTTGTTTTTGAAGATTAAATAATTTGGACGAGCTCTGTTTGTTGGAGTAAAGTAAAAGACTCCAGTGTCTCTGTAGTGGTTATACTGCACTCTAGATCTAGATTAGGTTTATAGGACACTGCACTTGTTAGCTGCACTTTTTGAATTTTGTGCCTAATCAATTCAATTTTATTATTGAAGAAGTTCATGAAGTCAATGCTGCTGTAGGCTGATGGTATCTGGGCTTCAGTAGCTGCTTGATTATTAGTCACTTTAGAGATAGTACTGAATAGTAGCCTAGGATTATTCTTGTTATTTTCAATCATTGACGAGAGATAGGCTGAACGTGCTGACTTTAGTGCTTTTCTATAGTCTACAAGACTCTCCTTCCAGGCAGATTGGAAAAACTCAAGTTTAGTCTGACGCCATTTACGCTCTAATCGCACAGTCTGTTTCATAGCTCGAGTATGATCATTGTACCATGGAGCGAGCCTTTTCTGCCTTATTCTTTTACTTTTTAGTGGAGCCAAAATATCTAAAGTAGAGCGAAAAGTGTCTTCCAAACATTTAGTCAGCATATCTAATTCAGTAGGTTCAGACAGACAACTAATGAAGGATGAAAGATCTGGAAGGTTTTCAATAAAGCTATTGGGTGTAGATGATGTTATAGTACGTTTAACACTATAGCGTGAGGATGAACACATTACGACTAAAACTGATTTCATATGAGATTAAGTAGTGGTCTGACACTGCTGTGGTCTGAGGAAAGATGGCCAAATGCTTAATGTCTATACCTAAGGTCAATATTAAGTCTAGAGTGAGGTTACAGTAATGAGTAGGCCCCATAATATTTTGAGTGAAGCCAAAAATAGATACAAATGCCTTACTTAGCGGATCCTGTGGTTTGTCTATGTGGATATTAAAATCTCCAACAATTATTACTTTATTTGAGATTGTTATTAAACTAGATAACAGGTCAGTAAATTCCTGTAAAAAATCAGAGTAAGGCCCCGGTGGCCTGTAGATTATGATGAGCGAAAATGAGCTCTCATTTGCTCCTCGATTGCTAACATTGAGAAACTGAATTTCAAAGGAAGAGAAACTACGGTCTGCTTTCTGTATACAAACCAAACAATTTGTGCAAAGCATTATCAGCTGTTGAAATAAAACTGCTCCAATTTGAACATTTCAGCAAGATGTACAGACATTCAGAGTCGTTTGTTAAACTTCAGTAACACTTAAGCCTCAAAATCCTCATCAGTGACCCTGGCTCTGTTTGGGGTGAGAATCAGGCCTGAATAATCTCTCCACTGCTGCAGAGCTGTTGCAGCTCCACAGCAGAATTGGATTTTTAGGTAAAATAAAAATGTCCTGTTCCGAGGTGGAACAGCTCAGTCAGGATTGCAGTCGCCACTAGCCCAGTTAACGACCATGCTCTATGGTTCAGATTTTGCGTGGATTGTCTGAAGACTGCAGCAAAAATTACGCTATAGCTACACAAAAATTTGTAGCTGCTACAGCTATTAGCTACATTTCATAAAACTGTAGCGGCTGCAGCTATTAGCCACAAAAATTTGTAGTTAGCTACAAAAAGTAGCACCCTACTTAGCTACTCCCCCATCCCTGGACTAGATAGACTAGAAAACCTGGCAGGAGTAACAGGAATAACTCTTTCCTGGTTCAGATTTTACCTGACTATCAGTTTGTGAATGTAAACGGTGAATTATCTGTTCTTACAAAAATAAAGTATGGTGTTCTGCAAGGCTCTATTTTAGGACCTCTGTTATTCACATTATATATCACTGGGTACCATCATCAGTAAACACGGCATCAATTTCCACTGCTACGCTGATGACACACAATTGTATATATATCAACCAAACCAGATGATACTTAATAAGACTGAGGACTGTGTAAAAGACTTCCTGCTATTCAACCTATTCAAAGACAAAACAGAGGTTCCTCTTCTTGGTCCAAAAGCTGCTAGAAACAAACTAATTTACACTTAAATTTAATAGTTTCTCAGTTGCATCAGGTACATCTGTAAAAAATCTTGGTGTCATGATCGATTCCGATCTGTCCTTCAATGCATGAATAACCAATTTTACTAGAATAGCTTTCCTCCATCTTCTCAATATTGCCAAATTAAGAAATACACTGTCTCTACAGGATGCAGAAAAGCTAGTTCATGCATTTATTACCTAAAGGCTGGATCACTGTAAGGCCCTGCTGTCTGGAATGTCCAGCAAAAGCCTTGACAACCTTCATTTAGAAGTTGCAGCCGGAGTCCTCACAAAAACCAGAAAGTCTGACCATATCAGCCCAGTTTTATCAAACCTACACTGGTTGCCAGTTAAATTCCGCATTGAATAAAAAATTCTTTTACCGACATATAAAGCTCTAAATGGCCTCACCCATCACTACCTGAGTGAATCTCTCTCTTATTACGAACCATCACACCTACTTCGATCACAAGGTACTGACTTACTGTTAGCACAGAGAATTAATAAGTCTATATGAGGGGGTAGAGCCTTTTCATATAAAGCCCTCCAGCTTTGGAATAATCTTCCAGTCAGTGTTTGGGACTCAGACACAGCCTCAGTCTTTATGTCTAGGCTAAAAACCCACTTGTTTAGTCAAGCTTTTGGTAATTAGTTTTCCTGTTAGATAAAAGGTGCAGATCTGAGGGTTTATGGATATAGAGTATTTTGTTATACTGGGAGTGTTGGTGCTGTCGTCCCGCTGTTCTCATGTGTTCACTCAAGTTTGGTGACAGTGGAGCAGAGGGGCGCTGACATCTCAGGGAGCCTCATGTCTCTGTCACCTTCTGGCTCTCTCTTTTAGTTAGGCTGTAATAACTCGACCTGCCGGAGTCTCTGCTGCACTCTGTTAACACTGTGTGCTCTTCTCAATCACTCCTAACAGAACTGTCTGTGTGTTTCTCTGCTGAGTTAAACAACTGCCAATCCTGTGCGGTCTGATGCTGTTGCTGCCTTATTCGGGTGCCCACTGCCTGCCAGCATTCTGAACCAGGTTGACCATCATGGAGCTTCCTGCTGTACAACGCTGTGCAAACCTCACCTACATGAACTGACCCTCCTGATGATGCTGCTGCTACACAGACTCGAACTATTTACTCATAGCTATTACTTCACCTGCGTTTTCCCATTTTCTGTATTTTCATATTTAATACTACTGGTAAAAACCTATTCTCTGTTCACATCACTCTTGTGTTGTTGTTTTGCTATCTGGTGTTGACATGCCTGTCCATGATCTCCAAAAAAGAGATGTCCTTAATACCTCTGTAATTTCTATTAGACAACAATGAAATGAGATGAAAAGGAGAGCTCTGCTGTTCGGATATTTCTCCTGAGAAAAAGGCCTCAGTGATCTCATGAGTGTCACCTTTTGAGTTTTAGTAGAATCTTAATAAAGTCACACAGTGTTCTTAGATCTGCGGAGATAACAACACTCATGTTTATCTGCAACTGAACTACAGACAGAAACCATTTCTCATCCAAGACAAAGAACCTTCTCAGTTCTGTTGCTGTGAATAACTATTCTAATTTTTATCTGGGCCAGAAGTAACTCATGTCTCATTTTTGTCCATTTTTTTTAAAGATAATCACCATCAAGTCTACTGAGCCATCAGAGAGCAACTTTCGAGCAGTTAAATTTTAATCTGGGTAAAGACCAGAGTTTGGCGTAGTTAGCATCTCTTAGTCATTAGTATTAGCATTCCCCTATCTAAGAAAAATATAATGCAGTTGGATAATGAGTTTCATGTGTTTGGGTTTTGACTTAAGTTGGGGTCTGACCAAGACCAGATCATAACACTTAAACTTCAGGCTCATACTATGTAGATATAACTCATCAGAATGTGTTCCTACCCACCTCTGCTGCCTACATGCTGAAACTTAGCACAAAGTCTCTTACTAACCTGTGATGTTTACCCAGAGTACATCACTGTACTGCGTGTAGTAGGCTGGATTTCCTCTCGCAGCTCTGCACCAGTACTGACCTTCATCAGAGACACTAACTGATCTGATGATGTAGGAGTGAGTTTCAGCCCTGATCTCATTCTGAGGATTCTGTGTGTGGTTGAACAGGTAAAACTTCCACCCAGCAGATTCATCCAGCCTGCACTCCAGAATCACTGAGTTTCCTGTCAGTGCAGCTCCTTTAAGGCTTGATGTGAGTTTAGGTTTGGGTCTCACTGCTGTTGGAGATAAAGAACACAGGCAGGCCATGAAATCACACACTGCTTTCAGAGTCGTTACCACAGTAATTACCTTCAGCACAGATACACTCTCTCAGACTCTGACACACCAAGCACACTGTTGGCCCTGAGACGCCATCAGGCCGTTTTGAGAGTTGGTGGCTGAGCATTGCCTGTGGTTTGTGTGGCCCAAAAAACCACTCAAGACAGCTAATAGTGGTTTACTTTCACTGTCAAGCTTGTAAGACATTAAAACAATATATTCTTTACTTCATACACTGTCAGAAAAATGTTATGGTGCAGGTACTTATTTTGAACATCAAAGTACAAACAATGGAAATTTTCCTTTATAGGTGCAACAATGGTGGACACTTAATTCCAATCGAAAATGGTACAACTATGTTACAAAAAGAAAAGCTCTGCAGTGACTGCTGAGTGTAATAGAATCTAATGTTATAGGATCTAATCTGTCACTTCTCTTATGTGTAATTATCAGACTGATTTATTCTCAGTAGGGGTGAGTGATTTGGCCAAACACCATATTTAAAGATGTCTTTACAATACACAGTATGTATCATGATATTTTAATGCACAGTTATAATGCACTAGTAGTGCCACATAGTTATCTCACTCATTTAAAAATGTTTGGGAATGGCCAAAAAAATGTGCTTACTGTACTTTAGTGTGAGTATTTGAAATGTATCTCACATATAAAAATTATACAGGGTGATTCAAAAAGATTCATCTGTCATAACTGTGCAATGTGATTTTTTTGGAAGTGAACCTCCAGCAGCTCAGATCATTCGTCGTTGGTTCCACAACACTGGATGATCTTCCGAAATCGAATTGAAAGAGCCGTAAGCACAGTGACACCCGACATGCTCAATCGAGTACGGGATGAATTTGACTATGGTGTTGATGTTGTCCGTACAGCTGGAGGAGGTTCATATTGAGCACTTGTAAAATTACATAATAAACTTTATCGGATGAATCTTAAATCACCCTGCATATGCCAATATATTTTTCCCCATATGAGTGTTCAGAATGAAAAACGAAATTTATCAAGTCAACATAAATATAAAATAAACATAAAATAATATGTTAGTGCCCACCTCTAATCCCTAATTCTGGTGACACAAAACACCATAACTGTTACACAGTATATCTGAGGTGTGTTTGTTCTGATTTTCTAATTCATTTAATTATTAAACAATAATTAATGATATTGAATTATTAATTGAATAACATAATCAGACACACCCAGTTAATTTAAATTAATTAAATATGAATTAATGATGTTACATTATTAACTTAATTCTATAATAATAATAATTCTAATAATACCTAATTTAAAAATTAGGCATTCATACTGATTAACCTGAGAGAAATAATTCCTCTCTAAAAGAATTTGAAGAAAGAAATTTTAATCACTACTTCTGTTTCACTGTTCCAGCTTGTGCACATGATCCTGTCCCTTTTTAACCATCTAAACATGATCTCTCACTGTATCTTCCACTTTCTGTCTGTCAACAAACTCTAACTAAACTCTCAGCTGTTTCACTGTAGTCAGTGTTGAGAGTTGAGCCCCCTGAACTCACTGGAGGAGCGTCTAAAATACAGTGTGTTCTAAAGAGAAATATCTTATTATATGTACAGGACAATAATTTTGCCTTAGTAATGCACCTCTAATCTTATATCCCCTTAAAACTCAGGCTTATTATTCAGTTATTAATCTTAAAGTTTATTATTCAGTAACTACTATAAACCTAAACTAATATATAAGTTGTTGTAGTTAAGAGAGCGAGTAACAAGAAATCAGGAACAATCCACAGTTCCTGTGAAGAAAGAAGAAAGATGAGACTCACCTGATACAGTCAGTCTAACAGCATCACTGGTCTCTGAGTAACGCGGCTCTGTTGACTTTGTTCCCTTACAGCTATAATCACCTTCATCAGACTGATCAACATTAGAGATTTCATATTTCTTCCTCCTTTCAGCTTCACTGAGACGTTTATTATTCTTAAACCACTCGTAACTCCAGACATCTCCACCTTCTATGTCACATGTGAGAGTGACTCTCTCTCTGATGAACACATGCTCAGCTGGCTGCACTTTCACTTTAGCCTTTGGTCTCTCTGTTCAAAGAAGATAAATACTTTTGAAACTTGTAAACTCTCTCTAAGAAATGAAAAGAATTTGTCAAAAAGAAAGGAAAGTCATGACGTACCT